>NW_026511193.1:35290-56603 GCF_027579735.1 Bombina bombina | reverse complement strand
TCAATTAAAAAACTCTAAGCCATCTCCGTGGAGATGTTGCCTGTACAACGGCAAAGAGAATGACTGGGGTAGGCGGAGCCTAGGAGGGATCATGTGACCAGCTTTGCTGGGCTCTTTGCCATTTCCTGTTGGGGAAGAGAATATCCCACAAGTAAGGATGACGCCGTGGACCGGACACACCTATGTTGGAGAAACTAAAATTAAGACTCCAAGGAGGAGAGATTGATTTAATGACAGGCTTGATACGAACCAAAGCCTGCAGAAAACAATGAATATCAGGAAGTTTAGCAATCTTTCTATGAAATTAAACAGAAAGAGCAGAGATTTTTCCTTTCAAGGAACTTGCAGACAAACCTTTATCCAAACCATCCTGAAGAAACTGTAAAATTCTAGGAATCCTAAAAGAATGCCAAGAGAATTTATGAGAAGAACACCATGAAATGTAAGTCTTCCAAACTCGATAATAAATCTTTATAGAAACAGATTTACGAGCCTGCAACATAGTATTAATCACAGAGTCATAAAAACCTCTATGAC
This sequence comes from Bombina bombina, assembly GCF_027579735.1. NCBI lineage: Eukaryota > Metazoa > Chordata > Amphibia > Anura > Bombinatoridae > Bombina > Bombina bombina. The sequence continues at coordinate 56,066 of NW_026511193.1, read as the reverse complement.
TAAGCACTAAGCGTTCAATCTCCATACCTTCAAATTTAATGATTTGAGATCCTGATGGAAAAAACCGGACCTTGAAATAGGTCTGACCTCAGTGGAAGTGGCCAAGGTTGGCAGCTGGACATCCGAACAAGATCCGCATACCAAAACCTGTGAGGCCATGCTGGAGCTACCAGCAGCACAAACGATTGTTCCATGATTATCTTGGAGATCACTCTTGGAAGAACTAGAGACGGAAAAATATAAGCATGCTGATAACACCAAGGAAGTGTCAATGCATCCACTGCTTACGCCTAAGGATCCCTGGACAGGTACCTGGGAAGTTTTTTGTTTAGATGAGATGCCATCGGATCTATTTCTGAAAGCCCCCACATCTGAACAATTTGAGAAAACACATCTGGGTGGAGAGACAATGCTGACGACTGAGGTAATCTGCTTCCCAATTGTCTATACCTGGGATATGAACCACAGAAATTAAACAGGAGCTGGATTCCGCCCAAACAAGTATCCAAGATACTTCTTTCATAGCTTGGGAACTGTGAGTCCCTCCCTGATGATTGACATATGTCACAGTTGTGACATTGTCAGTCTGAAAACAAATGAACGGTTCTCTCTTTATCACAAGCCAAAATTGAAGAGCCCTGAGAATCGCACGAAGTTACAAAATATTGATTGGTAATCTCGCCTCTTGAGATTTCCAAACTCCTTGTGCTGTCAGAGATCCCCAAACAGCTCCCCAACCTGAAAGACTCGCATCTGTTGTGATCACAGTCCAGGTTGGACGAACGAAAGAGGCCCCTAGAATTATACAATGGTGATCAAACCACCAAGTCAGAAAGTCGAACATTGGGATTTAAGGATATTAATTGTGATATCCTTGTATAATCCCTGAACCATTGGTTCAGCATACAAAGCTGGAGAGGTCTCATATGAAAACGAGCAAAGGGGATCACGTCCGATGCTGCAGTCATGAGACCTAAAACTTCCATGCACATAGCTACTGAAGGGAATGACTGAGAGACTGCAACCAATTTCAAATGTCTCTTGTCTGTTAGAGACAAATTCATGGACACTGAATCTATATGGAAACCAAAAAAGGTTACCCTTGTCTGAGGAATCAAAGAACTTTTTGGTAAATTGATCCTCCAACCATGTCTTTGAAGAAACAACACTAGTTGATTTGTGTGAGATTTTGCAGAACGTAAAGACTGAGCGAGTACCAAGATATCGTCCAAATAAGGAAATACCGCAATACCCCGCTCTCTGATTACAGAGAGTAGGGCACCTAGAACCTTTGAAAAGATTCTTGGAGCTGTCGCTAGGCCAAAAGGAAGAGCCACAAATTGGTAATGCTCATCTAGAAAAGAGAATCTCAGGAACTGATAGTGATCTGGATGAATCTGAATATGAAGATATGCATCCTGTAAGTCTATTGTGGACATATAATGCCCTTGCTGAACAAAAAGGCAGAATAGTCCTTATAGCCACCATTTTGAAAGTTGGTACTCTTACATATCGATTCAAAATCTTTAGATCCAAAACTGGTCTGAATGAATTTCTTTCTTTAGGACAATGAATAGATTTGAATAAAACCCAAGACCCTGTTTCTGAAACGGAACTGGCATGATTACCCCTGATAACTCCAGGTCTGAAACACACTTCAGAAAAGCCTGAGCCTTTACCGGAATGCGTGAGAAAAAAAAATCTCACAGGCGGTCTTACTCTGAATCCTATTCTGTACCCTTGAGAGACAATACTCCAATGATTTTGGACCTAAAATTTTAATCTGCCCCCTACCAGCTGAGCTGGAATGAGGGCCGCACCTTCATGCAGACTTGGGGGCTGGTTTTGATCTCTTAAATGGCTTGGATTTATTCCAATTTGAAGAAGGCTTCCAATTGGAAGCAAATTCCTTGGGGGAAGGATTAGGTTTCTGTTCCTTATTTTGTCGAAAGGAACGAAAACGGTTAAAAGCTTTAGATGTACCCTTAGGTTTTTTATCCTGAGGCAAAAAAAACTCCCTTCCCCCCTTGGAAAGAAAGATAGCAATCTGGACTTCGAAGTCATATCAGCATTCCAAGATTTGAGCCACAAAGCTCTTCTAGCTAAAATAGCTAAAGACATAGATTTAACATCAATTTTGATAATATCAAAAATGGCATCACAAATGAAATTATTAGCATGTTAAATCAACTTAACAATGCTAGACAAATCATGATCCGATACTTGTTGCGCTAAAGTATCCAACCAAAAAGTTGAAGCAGTTGCAACATCAGCCAAAGAAATTACAGGCCTAAGAACATGACCTGGATATAAATAAGCTTTCCTTAGATAAGATTCAAGTTTCCTATCTAAAGGCTCTTTAAAATTAGTACTATCTTCCGTAGGAATAGTAGTACGTTTAGCAAGAGTAGTAGTTTTCCCAAAACTGCAATCTAACTTCTGGATACAATTTTTTTTAAACCACCAGTACCACCAGGCTTATTCCATTCCTTAGAAATTATATCAGAAATAGCATCAGGAACTGGAAAAACCTCTGGAATAACCACAGGAGGTTTATAAACAGAATTTAAACATTTACTAGTTTTAATATCAAGAGGACTAGTTTCCTCCATATCCAATGTAATCAACACTCTTAACATAGAACGAATATACTCCAATTTAAATAAATAAGAGGATTTATCAGTGTCAATATCTGAGGCAGGATCTTCTGAATCAGACAGATCCTCATCAGAGAAGGATAATTCAGTATGTTGCTGGTCATTTGAAATTTCATCAACCTTATGAGAAGTTTTAAAAGACCTTTTACGTTTATTATAAGGCGGAATGGCAGACAAAGCCTTCTGAATAAAATCATAAATACATTCTTTTAAAATTACAGGTATATCTTGTGCATTAGATGTTGAGGGAACCGCAACAGGTAATGAACTACTACTGATGGATACATTTTCTGCATGTAAAAGCTTATGACAACTATTACAAACCACAGCTGGAGATATAATCACCACAAATATACAACAAATGCATTTAGATTTTGTAGAACTGTTATCAGGCAGCAGGGATCCAACAGAGAATTCTGAGACAGGATCAGATTGAGACATCTTGCAAATGTAAGAGAAAAAAACAACATATAAAGCAAAATTATCAATTTCCTTATATGGCAGTTTCAGCAATGGGAAAAATTGCAAACAGAATAGCCCTCTGACATAGAAAAGGAAATTTATGCTTACCTGATACATTTATTTATTTTACGATATGACAAGTGCACGGATTTCATCCTTACTTATGGGATTACGCCTTCTGGTCAGCAGGAGGAGGCAAAGAGCACCACAGCAGAGCTGTATATATAGCTCCTCCCTTCTCTCCCACTCCAGTCATTCCACCAAAGTTAGGAAGAGCCAAGGTGCAGAGGTGACTGAAGTTTAACAAAAATAAATACCTGTCTTAGAAATGACAGGGTGGGCTGTGGACTCGTCATATCGTAAAAGAAATAAATTTATCAGGTAAGCATACATTTCCTTTTCTTTTACAAGATATGACGAGTCTACGGATTTCATCCTTACTTATGGGATACAATACCAAAGCTATAGGACATGGATGAAAGGGAGGGACAAGACAGGAACCTAAACGGAAGGCACCACTGCTTGAAGAACCTTTCTCCCAAAAACAGCCTTGGATGAGGAAAAAGTATCAAATTTGTAAAATTTGGAAAAAGTGTGAAGAGACAACCAAGTTGCAGCCTTGCAAATCTGTTCAACAGAAGCATCATTTTTAAATGCCCATGAGGAAGCCACAGCCCTAGTAGAATGAGCCGTAATTCTTTTAGGAGGCTGCTGTCCAGCAGTCTCATATGCCAAACGGATAATACTCCTCAGCCAAAAAGAAAGAGGTAGCCGTAGCTTTCTGGCCCCTACGTCTCCCAGAAAAAACAATGAACAATGAAGATGATTGACGAAAATCTTAAGTCGCCTGCAAATAAAAAATCAGGGCACGAACTACGTCTAAGTTATGTAACAGACGCTCCTTCTTAGAAGAAGGGTTAGGACACAAGGAAGGAACAACAACAATTTCCTGATTAATACTCTCGTTAGAAACAACCTTAGGAAGAAAACCAGGTTTGGTACGTAACACCACCTTATCAGAAAAGAAAATACTCCTTGAACATCTGACAGACGTTTGTATAGCAAAATAGACAAAGCAGAAATCTGTCCCTTTAAGGAACTTGCTGACAATCCTTTCTCCAATCCTTCTTGGAAAAAAGATAAAATCCTGGGAATCCGAACCTTACTCCATGAGTAGCCCTTGGATTCGCACCAATAAATATATTTACGCCATATCTTATGGTAAATTTTTCTATAAACAGGCTTACGTACCTGAATCAAGGTATCAATGACCGCATCAGAAAACCCTTGCTTAGATAAAATCAAGCGTTCAATCTCCAAGCAGTCAGCTGCAGAGAAATTAGATTTGGATGATGGAAGGGTCCCTGAATGGAAGCCTCCACGGCGGCAGAGAGGACATGTCCACCAGATCGGCATACCAAGTCCTGCGAGACCACGCAGGAGCGATGAGAATCACTGAAGCCCTCTCCTGTTTGATCCGAGCGATCACTAGGGGGAGGAGAGCAAACGGTGGAAAAACATAAGCTAGGTTGAACGACCAAGGCACCGCCAAGGCATCTATCAGTTCGGCCTGAGGATAGCTGGACCTGGATCTGTATCTTGGAAGGCTGGCATTCTGACGAGACGCCATCAGATCCAATTCTGGTCTGCCCCACTTGAGACTCAGTGTGGCAAAGACCTCCGGATGAAGTTCCCATTCCCCCAGATGAAACGTCTGACCGCTCAAAAAAATCCGCCCCCCCCAGTTGTCCACTCCTGGGATGTAGATTGCTGACAGATAACAAGAGTGAGCCTCCGCCCACCAAATTATCTTGGATACTTCTGTCATCGCTAAGGAACTCCTTATTCCTCCCTGATGATTAATGTAAGCCAAGTTGTGATGTTGTCCGACTGAAACCGGATGAATTTGGCCGAAGCCAACTGAGGCCAAGCCTGAAGCACATTGAATATTGCTTTCAATTCCAGAATATTGATTGGAAATAGAGACTCCTACCGAGTCCACACACCCTGAGCCTTCAGGGAATTCCAGACCGCACTCTTAGTAGACTGGCGTCCGTTGTCACTATCACCCATAAAGGTCTGCGGAAGCACGTCCCTTGGGACAGATGATCCGGCGACAACCACCAAAGAAGAGGGTACCTTGTCTACTGACCCAGATCTATCTGAGGAGACAAATCTGCATAATCTCTGAGCATGCTCAGTTGAAGAGGTCTGAGATGAAAATGAGCAACGGAATGATGTCTATTGCCGCATCCATCAATCCAATTACATCCATGCATTGAGCCACTGACGGCCGAGGATTGTACTGAAGAGTTCGGCATGTATTCAGAATCCTTAATATTCTGACATCCGTCAAGAAAATATTCATGGGTACAGAATCTATTAGAGTTCCCAGAAAAAGAACCCTTGTCTGTGGAATTAGTGAACTCTATTCCAGATTCACCTACCACCCATGAGTCCTTAGAAAAGACAGAACCATGTTGGTATGAGACTTTGCCAATTGGTAAGACGACGCCTGGATTAGAATATCGTCCAGATAAGGCGCCACTGTAATGCCCCGCGGTCTGAGAACCGCTAGCCAAGACCCTAGAACCTTCGTGAAGATCTTGGGTGCCGTGGCCCGTCCGAAAGGAAGAACCACGAACTGAAAATGTTTGTCCAGGAAGGCAAACTGATGATGATCTCTGTGGATAGGAATGTGTAGATATGTATCCTTTAAGTCCACGGTAGTCCTATATTGACCCTCCAGGATCAATGGAAAAATTGTCCAAATAGTCTCCATCTTGAAAGATGGGACTTGTTTAGACTCTTGAGATCTAAAATGGGTCTGAACGTTCCCTCTTTTTTGGGAACCACAAAAAGATTTGAGTAAGACCCCTGTCCCTGTATTGGAACAGAGCAAATTACTCCCATAGAGGAGAGGTCTTTTACACAACATAAGAATGCCTCTCTTTTTGTCTGGTCTACAGACAAATCGTGAAAGAAGAAAACTTCCCCTTGAGAGGGAATTTTTGAACGCCAACTGATACCCTTGAGACACGATTTCTAGTGTCCAGGGATCCTGAATGTCCCTAATCCAAGTCTGGACAAAGAGAGAAGTCTGCCCCCTACTATATCCAGTCTGGATCGGGGCCCGACCCTACATGCTGACTTGTAGAAAACAGAATTTATGCTTACCTGATAAATTACTTTCTCCAACGGTGTGTCCGGTCCACGGCGTCATCCTTACTTGTGGGAAATATCTCTTCCCCAACAGGAAATGGCAAAGAGTACCAGCAAAAGCTGGCCATATAGTCCCTCCTAGGCTCCGCCCACCCCAGTCATTCGACCGACGGACAGGAGGAAAAAACAGGAGAAACTATAGGGTGCCGTGGTGACTGTAGTTAGAGAAAATAATTCATCAAACCTGATTAAAAAACCAGGGCGGGCCGTGGACCGGACACACCGTTGGAGAAAGTAATTTATCAGGTAAGCATAAATTCTGTTTTCTCCAACATTGGTGTGTCCGGTCCACAGCGTCATCCTTACTTGTGGGAACCAATACCAAAGCTTTAGGACACGGATGAAGGGAGGGAGCAAATCAGGTTACCTAAACAAAAGGCACCACGGCTTGCAAAACCTTTCTCCCAAAAATAGCCTCTGAAGAAGCAAAAGTATCAAATTTGTAAAATTTGGCAAAAGTGTGCAGTGAAGACCAAGTCGCTGCCTTACATATCTCATCAACAGAAGCCTTGTTCTTGAAGGCCCATGTGGAAGCCACAGCCCTAGTGGAGTGAGCTGTGATTCTTTCAGGAGGCTGCCGTCCGGCAGTCTCGTAAGCCAATCGGATGATGCTTTTAAACCAAAAGGAAAGAGAGGTAGAAGTCGCTTTTTGACCTCTCCTTTTACCAGAATAGACGACAAACAGAGAAGAAGTTTGTCTGAACTCTTTTGCAGCTTCTAAATAGAATTTTAGAGCACGGACTACGTCTAAATTGTGTAACAAACGTTCCTTCTTTGAAACTGGATTCGGACACAAAGAAGGTACAACTATCTCCAGGTTAACATTCTTGTTAGAAACAACCTTTGGAAGAAAACCAGGCTTAGTACGCAAAACAACCTTATCTGCATGGAACACCAGATAGGGCGGAGAACACTGCAGAGCAGATAACTCAGAAACTCTTCTAGCAGAAGAAATAGCAACCAAAAACAAAACTTTCCAAGATAACAAATTAATATCTATTGAATGTAGAGGTTCAAACGGAACCCCTTGAAGAACTGAAAGAACTAGATTTAAACTCCAGGGAGGAGTCAAAGGTCTGTAAACAGGCTTGATCCTAACCAGAGCCTGAACAAATGCTTGAACATCTGGCACAGCTGCCAGTCTTTTGTGTAGTAAGACAGATAAAGCAGAAATCTGTCCCTTTAGAGAACTCGCTGATAATCCTTTATCCAAACCCTCTTGTAGAAAGGAAAGGATCTTAGGGATTTTGCTCTTATTCCATAAGAATCCCTTGGATTCACACCAGCAGATATATCATTTCCATATCTTATGGTAAATTTTTCTAGTTACCGGTTTTCTGGCTTGAACTAGAGTATCTATCACAGAATCTGAAAACCCATGCTTTGATAGAATCAAGCGTTCAATTTCCAAGCCGTCAGCTGGAGGGAGACCAGATTTGCATGTTCGAATGGACCCTGTACAAGAAGATCCTGTCTCAAAGGTAGCTTCCATGGTGGAACCGATGACATATTCACCAGGTCTGCATACCAAGTCCTGCGTGGCCACGCAGGAGCTATCAAGATCACCGAGGCCCTCTCCTGCTTGATCCTGGCTACCAGCCTGGGAATGAGAGGAAACGGTGGAAACACATAGGCTAGGTTGAAGGTCCAAGGCGCTACTAGTGCATCCACTAGAGTCGCCTTGGGATCCCTGGATCTGGACCCGTAGCAAGGAACCTTGAAGTTCTGACGAGACGCCATCAGATCCATATCTGGAATGCCCCATAATTGAGTCAACTGGGCAAAGATCTCCGGGTGGAGTTCCTACTCCCCCGGATGGAATGTCTGACGACTCAGATAATCCGCCTCCAAGTTTTCCACACCTGGGATGTGGATCGCAGATAGGTGGCAGGAGTGATCCTCCGCCCATTTTATTATTTTGGTCACTTCTTTCATCGCCAGGGAACTCCTTGTTCCCCCCTGATGATTGATATAAGCAACAGTCGTCATGTTGTCTGATTGGAATCTTATGAATCTGGCCTTTGCTAGTTGAGGCCAAGCCCTGAGAGCATTGAATATCGCTCTCAGTTCCAGAATGTTTATCGGGAGAAGAGACTCTTCCCGAGACCATAGTCCCTGAGCTTTCAGGGATTCCCAGAACGCGCCCCAGCCCACTAGACTGGCGTCGGTCGTGACGATGACCCACTCTGGTCTGCGACAGCTCATTCTCTGTGACAGGTGGTCCAGGGTTAGCCACCAACGGAGTGAGTCTCTGGTCTTCTGATCTACTTGAATCACTGGAGACAAGTCTGTATAGTCCCCATTCCACTGTTTCAGCATGCACAGTTGTAATGGTCTTAGATGAATTTGCGCAAAAGGAACTATGTCCATTGCTGCAACCATCAACCCTACTACTTCCATGCACTGAGCTACGGAAGGACGAGGAATAGAATGAAGAACTTGACAAGCGTTTAGAAGTTTCGACTTTCTGACTTCTGTCAGGAAAATCCTCATTTCTAAAGAATCTATTAATATTCCCAAGAAGGGAACTCTTGTCGACGGAGACAGGGAACTTTTTTCTATGTTCACCTTCCATCCGTGAGATCTGAGAAAGGCCAGAACGATGTCTGTGTGAGCCTTTGCCTTTGAAAGAGACGCTTGAATTAAGATGTTGTCCAAGTAAGGTACTACTGCAATGCCCTTTGGTCTTAGAACCGCTAGAAGGGACCTGAGTACCTTTGTGAAAATCCTTGGAGCAGTGGCTAACCCGAATGGGAGGGCCACAAACTGGTAACGTTTGTCCAGAAAGGCGAACCTTAGGAACTGATGATGTTCTTTGTGGATAGGAATATGTAGATACGCATCCTTTAGATCCACGGTAGTCATAAATTGACCTTCCTGGATTGTAGGTAGAACCGTTCGAATGGTTTCCATTTTGAACGATGGTACTCTGAGAAATTTGTTTAGGATTTTTAAATCCAGAATTGGTCTGAAGGTTCCCTCTTTTTTGGGAACTACAAACAGATTTGAGTAAAATCCCATTCCTTGTTCCGCCGTTGGAACTGGGTGTATCAATCCCATCTTTAACAGGTCTTCTACACAATGTAAGAATGCCTGTCTCTTTATTTGGTTTGAGGATAAGTGAGACATGTGGAACCTTCCCCTTGGGGGTAGTTCCTTGAATTCCAGAAGATAACCCTGAGAAACTATTTCTAGTGTCCAGGGATCCTGAACATCTCTTGCCCAAGCCTGAGCGAAGAGAGAGAGTCTGCCCCCTACTAGATCCGGTCCCGGATCGGGGGCTACTCCTTCATGCTGTTTTGTTAGCAGCAGCAGGCTTCTTGGCCTGCTTACCCTTGTTCCAGCCTTGCATCGGTTTCCAGGCTGGTTTGGTTTGTGAAGCATTACCCTCTTGTTTAGAGGATGCAGAGTTAGAGGCCGGTCCGTTCCTGAAATTGCGAAAGGAACAAAAATTAGACTTATTCTTGGCTTTGAAAGGCCTATCTTGTGGGAGGGCGTGGCCCTTTCCCCCAGTGATGTCTGAAATAATCTCTTTCAATTCTGGCCCAAAGAGAGTTTTACCCTTGAAGGGGATATTAAGCAATTTTGTCTTGGAAGATACATCCGCTGACCAAGACTTTAGCCAAAGCGCTCTGCGCGCCACAATTGCAAACCCTGAATTTTTCGCCGCTAATCTAGCTAATTGCAAAGCGGCATCTAAAATAAAAGAATTAGCCAACTTGAGTGTGTGAACTCTGTCCATAACCTCCTCATACGGAGTCTCTCTACTGAGCGACTTTTCTTTTTCCTCGAACCAGAACCACGCTGCTGTAGTGACAGGAACAATGCACGAAATGGGTTGCAGGAGGTAACCTTGCTGTACAAAAATCTTTTTAAGCAAACCCTCCAATTTTTTATCCATAGGATCTTTGAAAGCACAATTATCCTCGATAGGGATAGTAGTGCGCTTGTTTAGAGTAGAAACTGCCCCCTCGACCTTAGGGACTGTCTGCCATAAGTCCTTTCTGGGGTCGACCATAGGAAATAATTTCTTAAATATAGGAGGGGGGACAAAAGGTATGCCGGGCTTCTCCCACTCCTTATTCACTATGTCCGCCACCCGCTTGGGTATAGGGAAAGCGTCGGGGTGCACCGGAACCTCTAGGAACTTGTCCATCTTGCATAATTTTTCTGGAATGACCAGGTTGTCACAATCATCCAGAGTAGATAACACCTCCTTAAGCAGTGCGCGGAGATGCTCTAATTTAAATTTAAATGCCACAACATCAGGTTCAGCCTGTTGAGAAATTCTACCTGAATCTGAAATTTCCCCATTTGACAAAACCTCCCTCATGGCCCCTTCAGATTGGTGTGAGGGTATGACAGAGCCATTATCATCAGCGCCTTCCTGCTCTTCAGTGTTTAAAACAGAGCAATCGCGCTTTCTCTGATATGCAGGCATTTTGGATAAAATATTTGCTATGGAGTTATCCATTACAGCCGTCAATTGTTGCATAGTAATAAGCATTGGCGCGCTAGAAGTACTAGGGGCCTCTTGCTTGGGCAAAACTGGTATAGACACAGAAGGAGATAATGTAGAACTATGCTTCTACTCCCTTCATCTGATGAATCATCTTAGGCAACTTTACTATTTGTGGCAGTACTGTCCTTACTTTGTTTGGACGCTATGGCACAATTATCACACAATTTTGAAGGGGGAGACACATTGACTTTCATAGATATAGAACATAGCTTATCTGAAGGTACAGACATGTTAAACAGGCTTAAACTTGTCAAAGTACAAAAAACGTTTTAAAACAAAAACGTTACTGTCTCTATAAATTTTAAACAGTGCACACTTTATTACTGAATATGTGAAAAAGTATGAAGGAATTGTTCAAAATTTACCAAATCTTCACCACAGTGTCTTAAAGCATTCAAAGTATTGCACACCAATTTTCAGAGCTTTAACCCTTAAAATGAGGAAACCGGAGCCGGTTACAGTTTTAACCCCTCTACAGTCCCAGCTACAGCCTTTGCTGCGACTTTACCAAACCCAGGGGGGAATACGATACAAAATGAAGCCTTCTAGGAACTTTTCCAACTACTTTCAGATTCTCACACATGCATCTGCATGTCTTGCTCTCAAAAGTAACTGCGCAGTAATGGCGCGAAAATGAGGCTCAGCCTACAACTGGGAAGGCCCTTCCTGACTGGAATGGTGTCTAACACAGTGCCTGACGTTAAAAAACGTTCCCCAAGCTTATAAGTGTGAATTACAAGCATAAACATGTATAAAATGCCCAAATAAAGCAATCGATTTTGCCCATAAAAGTGTCTACCAGTTTTATAGCCCATATTAAGCTTTTTATTTTGTTTGAGACTAAGAAAATGGCTTACCGGTCCCCATGAGGGGAAATGACAGCCTTCCAGCATTACACAGTCTTGTTAGAAATATGGCTAGTCATACCTTAAGCAGAAAAGTCTGCTAACTGTTTCCCCCAACTGAAGTTACTTCATCTCAACAGTCCTATGTGGAAACAGCAAACGATTTTAGTTACTGTCTGCTAAAATCATCTTCCTCTCACAAACAGAACTCTTCATCTTTTTCTGTTTCAAAGTAAATAGTACATACCAGTACTATTTTAAAATAACAAACTCTTGATAGTAGAATAAAAAACTACAACTAAACACCACATACTCTTAACCATCTCCGTGGAGATGTTGCCTATGCAAAGGCAAAGAGAATGACTGAGGTGGGCGGAGCCTAGGAGGGACTATATGGCCAGCTTTTGCTGGGACTCTTTGCCATTTCCTGTTGGGGAAGAGATATTTCCCACAAGGATGACGCCGTGGACTGGACACACCAATGTTGGAGAAATAGTAGGTTGCGAGGATTGTCAACCCCTGTTCCAAGACCGGTTGGGACTCCAAGCGGACTTTTTCGAAAGGAACGGAAATTACTCTGTTGCCCCCTCTGTTCGAATTCCTTATTCTGAGGGGGGGGATGACCTTCATCCTCTCGTGAGGTCAGAAATCTTCTTCAAGTCGGGCCCGAATAGGGTCCTCCTGCAAGGAATTATCAGAAACAACTAAGTTAAGAGCTGTAAAAGTTGTCACAAAGGATGAAAGCACACCAAAGAACAGCAGTAAGGTCCTAATAAAAATGACCCTTACTGTCCCCTGAACTGTTAGGATTGAGACTATTTACTTCATTGTACAAAAGCAAATAGTCAATTCTAGGTCGTAGGCAAGGCGCCAGTAAAAAAGGCACCCACTGAGAAGAAAAAAAGTTTAATTCAATAAAGTGTTTAAAAAGAAACAATCTTCCCATGAGAAGCGATACTGTTTCTGTAATGAAATACATATGTCTGTATTGGGTACTTGTAAAGCGCGGCAAATCACCCACAAGGGTCTCAAGGCGCTGCTCATGATGTTATCTGAAACGCAACCCTTATTCTTGAGTGCGGTTGTGTTATTCACAACACAAAGGATGAATAAACAAATAAACAGTGGAAATACAGTTGCAAAATGAACGCAGAAAAAAGGTTACTTCTCATTTAAATCCTAAAGTAACCTATTATAGCGTGTTGTATCATCCTACATCACAATAGATGAAGAAACAGCCGTAATTCCCTTAATAAAAGGAACACAGAAAAAAATAAAAATTCTTTAATTATTTTATTTTTTTATTTTAATGATTTGCACTGTCACTATAAATTGTAAAAATACAACTTATGTCTGTCGTGTAAAAAACAAGCCATCTAGTAACCATAGTAATAAGGTAAAACAAATGCAATATCTCTGCAAGCAACCGCAGGGCACTGCCTGTGTGTCAAAAATTAATTTGGACACTTACTTATAAAAAATATTTGGAATGGATTGCGCAGGATTACCAGACTCCTAACACTCATAGCTGAAGGAGGAGTAATTAGGATAGATTGGAACATATGAAAATATGTGACTGTCGCTTTAAATTTTAAACAGAAAAACACACTTTTTCTTTTCAGTTGTTTTTTATTCCATATCCTGCAGAAAAATAACCATAGGGCTAAACTAGCGTAAACTGCTAGATATCCACACCCCTCAGCAGTATCCCCCCTTTTAGAGAGGAATGATCTCAAGTCATACTCTAGACTCTTAAACATGTATTATTATGTATTGGGTATTTGTAAATCCACAACATGGTAAATAAGGCTACGATCCGACTTATTTTGCCGGTCGTCAAGAAGCCTACAATAGGGAACCAATGTGTCCATCTTTCAGACTTAGAAAACACAACCTATCTCCCGGTCAATATGCTTGTAATAGAACCGCCGGGAGAATACTGCGCACGCCAATCAAATGGCCTCCTGAGTGCTGACGCAACTGACAACTCCCGGGCGGGAAAGTAGATAGTGAACCGCCAGGAGAGCATTAACTATATTTTTCCCTATGAACAAAGTAGCCCACCACGGGCATAGTCACCATAAGCACCACCGGCTCCAAGTAATGACCTGCCGGGAGAGACAAAAAGGGCGTGTGAAGACCAAGCGTCTCCAAGGACCGCCCTTCGTGGGCGTATACAAAGTATTACACAGACATCTCCTGGTCGCCATCTTAACCGCCGGGAGATGTAACAAAAAGCCCCAAAAAATGTCAGCAGTATCCCTTCAGTATTACCGCATGTACCCTCTCATCACCTAGGGAAAAAGCGGAAATTAAACACAGACATCTGAGCCCCTTCTATCTGCTATGCCCAGGAAATAAAAATGGCACTTACCTCCAACTGCCGACAGCAAAGGCAGCTCCCAGGTGTGTGAAGTCCTACTGCTCACATGGACCTGAGGATCATAAGGAAAAATACTGAGTAAGATCTCTCAGATTTTTCCCCTAAAAGGGCAGCATACAAACTATGGGAGGCGCAGTGAGAATAATGTCCCACAAGTTCCCATTGCTTTGAAGCCACCAAATGCTTCTCTTTTTGTACTGAAGAGATTGATTTGATCTAGGCTAAACCCCAGAACAAAGTAGCACACTGTGGCACCACTTTAAAAATAATAAACTCTTGATTGAAGAAAACTATAACTAACACCTCACTCTGCCTCTTCCTATCACTAACACAGGCAAAGAGAATGACTGGAGTGGGAGGCAAGGGAGGAGCTATATATACAGCTCTGCTGTGGTGCTCTTTGCCTCCTCCTGCTGACCAGGAGGTGTAATCCCATAAGTAAGGATGAAATCCGTGGACTCGTCATATCTTGTAAAAGCAAGAGGTAAATAGGAATGGGGTCTAAAATAATGAAAATATTTGGCGCCAAGTATGACGCACAACAAACAGGAAAATATTTTTGGCGCCAAAAACGTCCCTAAATGACACACTCTCGTCATAGATGACACAACTAAGACGCCGGAAATGACGAATTGTGTCAACGAAAATAATTGCGCAGCAAAAAAATCTCGCGCCAAGAATGACGCAATAAACTTTAGCATTTTGCACCCTCGCGAGCCTAATTCTGCCCGCGAATTTGAAAAATGACAGTCAATTGAAAAAAGACTACACCCCAGGTAAGAAATAAATTTAAAAAAATGCATTTCCCAGATATGAAACTGACAGTCTGCAAAAGGAAATATACTGAAACCTGAATCATGGCAAATATAAGTACAATACATATATTTAGAACTTTATATAAATACATAAAGTGCCAAACCATAGCTGAGAGTGTCTTAAGTAATGAAAACATACTTACCTGAAGACACCCATCCACATATAGCAGATAGCCAAACCAGTACTGAAACTGTTATCAGTAGAGGTAATGGAATATGAGAGTATATCGTCGATCTGAAAAGGGAGGTAGGAGATGAATCTCTACGGCCGATAACAGAGAACCTATGAAATAGATCCCCGTGAGGAAAACCATTGCATTCAATAGGTGATACTCCCTTCACATCACTCTGACATTCATTGTACTCTGAGAGGAATCGGGCTTCAAAATGCTAAGAAGTGCATATCAACGTAGAAATCTTCGCACAAACTTACTTCACCACCTTGAGGCTTGAGAAACTTTGCCCCTCCTGGTAGGATTGTATATCCCATACGTCAGTAGTTGAAGAATATGTTCAAAAATTAGGAGCCAGGCATATTTTTAGGAGCCAGGCAGTTGGATTTATATATAGATATATGGATAATAACCCAAAAAGTTAGGAGCCAGGGTTAAAATTCTAGGAGCCAGTGGCTCCCAGGCTCCTGGGTTTGTCGAGCCCTGCCATACGTCACTAGCTCATGGACTCTTGCCAATTACATGAAAGAAAATAAGTGTTTCACGTCCCTTTAACTTGTATACATTTACAGTTCAATGTATGAGATGTTCAGAAAATTAACATGTTGACCAGTTACTTTGGCAATTTATTTAATTATAAAAATGTAGGTGGACATTTAAGAAATGCACTTAAAGAACTATCTTCCTTTTCATAAGGAAACTGGCTCTTATCTTCTCAAATTCCCCAGAGAGAAGCTTGCACGATGGCTCTAAATATAGCAGTGTGATGGGAAGGCATGAATTTCATTTTCATATTGCCACTTTCTTGCTGCCAGGCACATTGTATTTGAGGGGATTCAGACCAAAATAAAATCAATAGAATGAATTAATTCTACAGCAATTAAACTAATCTTTGGTTGGATATGCGCATCCTTAACAAAACATTTATCTATAGTTAACCAGTGGGAGACAGATTAGAAAAACAGTTCATGATAATAATTCATTATTTGTATTATAGACATCAGTAACCGTCAAAATTAAATTTAACTGAACAACCAAAATTTGTGTAGGTGTTATGTTTTATACATCAAGTCCTGTGAGTACTGTTCCTATCATTACATTATGTTCTGATATCATCATTTCCCCTCAAGCAGTTATTTAATCAATGTGTTTGTGCTCATTACTGGCATTTTATTTTCATATACCACCTTTACATTTATAATTTATTAGAGAAAGCTTGTTTCTGGATGAGAAATGCAGATTATTAACCTTTTCTGTTGCTATGACATTTATACATCCCTTTGCTAGAGAAGTTTAATTGTTTGACCACAACCGCATTTACACGCAAATTTAAATTTTATTTTTTCTGTGAGGCACCCGCACAAAAACCTTATTTGAGCATAATTAAACATAAATACACCCATAAATACACATATATAAAATCTGTCGACCTTCCCATAAAATCAAAAGTTAGGATTTTATACCTGCATTGTTCAATTACAAATTAATAATTAAAAAATGAAAACTAATGTTATTTTTATTAACATGCACTTGCAATTTATGCAGATTAGTAGTTGTGAAATATTTAACTCCAAGGTAGAAAAAAGCACTCACCAGGTCTTAAGGTAGTTATCATGACAACCCTAAACAAACTTACCGCTATCCAATGAGCACCCACCCAGACAGTGCGATGTGACATATACCGGCATAGTTTTGTTTCGTATAGTTGAATTGAAAAGCAAAGATAAAATCATTATATATGACTACAAGCCAACTTAGAGGCCACAAATAAACCAAAAACAATTAAAGATTTACATCAAAAACAGTTTAGATAAAAAATAAGTGGGCAAGGAGGGGAAATATTCGTTTCCAATAATTTAGATGGATAACCTACATCAGTGATTTTTAACCTTTTTTTTGCCGTGGCACACTGGTTGAAAAACACTGACCTACATTATTGGAAACGCAGCAGCAGACTATATTACAAACTCTATCGGAGATGAGGAAACTAGAATGCGATTTGTCACTACCTAAACAGGTGACAAAAAGGAAAATGGATCCAGCATATATAACCATTGGAACATTCTTTCTTCTGATAATACTTTGCTCTTTTATAATATGCCTCCACCCGAGTAGGTTTCAGAAGGTCAAGGTCACTACGCGATATACTAGTGAGGACAATTCTAAACAGCGTTACCTGAAGAAAACCTGGCTGGAACCTTAAACACATAGGTAAAGTTGGAGCAAGAAATGCTACAAATAAATTCTTCACAGACTATTTGCCTGTTTGCAGTCTAACAAGAAGAAAAGCAGACATACTTTTTAAAAAAAAAATTAGTCTGTTCTTAAAACAAAAGTAGACAATATTTAAATCCTAATTATATAAGTGCTTTTAACTTAGTAAATAAAAGTTTCCCATTTCAAACAAGTAGGGATTTCTAGTGAAAATAGTCAGAACCCTCTTTCTATAATCATATTTATCCCAAACACTCAAAAATGGAGCGCTATTGAGGCCTCTTTGTTATCAAATAATAAAATAAACACATAGTTAAAGGCTGCATTTGCAGTTTTAGCATCAAGTTTTTGTTTCAAATAAAGTTGGAATAGTATAACTCTTGCTTTTTATAAACATAACTAATCCAAACATTCACAATTGGAACGTTTTTGAAGCCTCTTTGTCATCATATAACAAAATAAATACATAGTTAAAAGCTGCACCATGTTTTTTTGTTCCAAATAAAGAAGGAATAGTATATCTCTTGTTCCAATGAGTAGAACAAATTACCAATATTAATTCTTAAGTGAGTTAATAACAATGAATAACAATGCAGCAATTAACTTCCTTAATTGAAAGGACTATAAAGAAAACTCTGCACTAACATCTGTTGGCATACCCTCTGATGAAGGACAGTTGAAACACGTAAGGGCATGCCCACTGTGTCACTTTCGGTCCGGCGAGACCGCAACTCTACAGATCACTTGTGAAGCACAAGTGTACCCAACGCCATCCTAAGACAGGAAAGACCTGTGGAGGTTACAAAACACCTCACTTCTTCAACAACCCATACAGGAACCTTCAGGAATCGTTATTTTCCTCAAAGTAAAATACAGAACTTTTTACTTTTTGCAAAAAAAGAGAAACCAACAGGGATTATCAAAGAATCCTCAATACTGTTTATGTAAATTCAGGACAACCATCACAGCCTGTTTGGGAAGGAAAATACCCCAAAATCTTGCATAAACCTTAATCTTTACACCATCTGGAGACAAAGATCTTCAAAGGAATCCTCTGCACTGTTTGTGCATAATCAAGGCGACAACCATCACAGCCTGTTTGGGAATTTAAACACCCCAAATTTCTACACAAAGTTTTTACCTAACACCACCAAGAGACTTTTAATTCATCAGTACAAACACTGGTTTGTTTTTGTGCTAAAATAAAGGAGATTTTATTTGCACTAATCACTGGCATTTGCTTCATTTATTTATTTCATTAAAAGGCATCTACCATACCCCTGAGAGGGGAAGCCTGTTACTCAACCCCTTTCTAACAAGGAGAGTTTATTTCTTGAAAATAAATACCTCAACTGGCACCACACAGAATATATATATATATATATATATATATATATATATATATATATATATATATATATATATATATATATATATATATATATATATATATATATTAGGGTTGCACCGATACCATTTTTTTATGACAGAGTACAAGTACCAATACTTGTTTTCAAATACTCGCCGATACCAATTACCAATACTTTTTTTTTTTTTTATGTCATGTGACAGTTAACCAAGCACAATACAGACTAATTATTTAAGATTCCTTCTTTATAATTATGAAGGACTGTAACTTAAAAGACATTATGAAATAATAAAAGAGTTTTATTTGTCATAAAGTGTGTGTTTCGGAGCCTATTTAAAGGCTGCTTTTGTTCAGTGTTAATTTGTCAGAGGAAGGGACTGTTGCTGTCCCGAAACATCACAAACTGCATTAAAAGTTTTGTCACTTTTTTGAGGAGGCGGAGCTAGCCATGAACTGACATGGATGTTTCCTGCTGAAGCTCCACATTTGACCTGGCATTGAGGGAGATTATCGGTGGTCCAGACATGTTTGGACTGACAGAACCAAGTGAGAAGTAAGGGGAGAGAATGGGGAACAAGATTTCATATTTTTTTATGCAGAAAGGAGCTGTTTTGACTGAGATAGAGCCTTCTATCATGATGCACCCCTGCTGTTTTGCCTGTAAACCCCATACCAGCTATTCTTAACATCACAACTAACTGGACTATCTAATGATCAGAGCAGCCATCAGAGGGGCAGAAGAGCCAGCAGAGGTCATTTACAGGTAGACAGAGGGCATGAACATATGTTTAAGGGATAAAAAGCTGAAAACAGAATTTATGCTTACCTGATAAATTACTTTCTCCAACGGTGTGTCCGGTCCACGGCGTCATCCTTACTTGTGGGAATATCTCTTCCCCAACAGGAAATGGCAAAGAGTCCCAGCAAAGCTGGCCATATAGTCCCTCCTAGGCTCCGCCCACCCCAGTCATTCGACCGACGGACAGGAGGAAAAATATAGGAGAAACCATATGGTACCGTGGTGACTGTAGTTAGAGAAAATAATTCATCAGACCTGATTAAAAAACCAGGGCGGGCCGTGGACCGGACACACCGTTGGAGAAAGTAATTTATCAGGTAAGCATAAATTCTGTTTTCTCCAACATTGGTGTGTCCGGTCCACGGCGTCATCCTTACTTGTGGGAACCAATACCAAAGCTTTAGGACACGGATGAAGGGAGGGAGCAAATCAGGTTACCTAAACGGAAGGCACCACGGCTTGCAAAACCTTTCTCCCAAAAATAGCCTCCGAAGAAGCAAAAGTATCAAATTTGTAAAATTTGGCAAAAGTGTGCAGTGAAGACCAAGTCGCTGCCTTACATATCTGGTCAACAGAAGCCTCGTTCTTGAAGGCCCATGTGGAAGCCACAGCCCTAGTGGAGTGAGCTGTGATTATTTCAGGAGGCTGCCGTCCGGCAGTCTCATAAGCCAATCGGATGATGCTTTTAAGCCAAAAGGAAAGAGAGGTAGAAGTCGCTTTTTGACCTCTCCTTTTACCAGAATAGACAACAAACAAAGAAGATGTTTGTCTGAAATCTTTTGTAGCCTCTAAATAGAATTTTAGAGCACGGACTACGTCCAAATTGTGTAACAAACGTTCCTTCTTTGAAACTGGATTCGGACATAAAGAAGGTACAACTATCTCCTGGTTAATATTCTTGTTAGAAACAACCTTTGGAAGAAAACCAGGCTTAGTACGCAAAACCACCTTATCTGCATGGAACACCAGATAGGGCGGAGAACACTGCAGAGCAGATAACTCTGAAACTCTTCTAGCAGAAGAAATAGCAACCAAAAACAAAACTTTCCAAGATAGTAACTTAATATCTATGGAATGTAAAGGTTCAAACGGAACCCCTTGAAGAACTGAAAGAACTAGATTTAGACTCCAGGGAGGAGTCAAAGGTCTGTAAACAGGCTTGATCCTAACCAGAGCCTGAACAAATGCTTGAACATCTGGCACAGCTGCCAGTCTTTTGTGTAGTAAGACAGATAAAGCAGAGATCTGTCCCTTTAGAGAACTTGCAGACAATCCTTTCTCCAAACCTTCTTGTAGAAAGGAGAGAATCTTAGGA
>NW_026511193.1:0-34790 GCF_027579735.1 Bombina bombina | reverse complement strand
TTTCTCTCATCCTCTCTTTTGCTCCCTCTCCCCCCCATCTCTTTTGCTCCCTCTCCCCCCCCCATCTCTTTTGCTCCCTTTCCCCCCCCCATCTCTTTTGCTCCCTCTCCCCCCCCATCTCTTTTGCTCCCTCTCCCCCCCCATCTCTTTTGCTCCCTCCCCCCCATATCTCTTTTGCTCCCTCTCCCCCCCCCATCTCTTTTGCTCCTCTCCCCCCATCTCTTGCTCCCTCCCCCCCCCCCCCATCTCTTTTGCTCCCTCTCCCCCCCCCATCTCTTTTGCTCCCTCTCCCCCCCATCTCTTTTGCTCCCTCTCCCCCATCTCTTTTGCTCCCTCTCCCCCCATCTCTTTTGCTCCCTCTCCCCCCATCTCTTTTGCTCCCCCCATCTCTTTTGCTCCCTCTCCCCCCCCATCTCTTTTGCTCCCTCTTTTATATAATAGGATAGCACATTTGACAGCCCTTGGTTATATGAGTGAACATGAGTTAATAGGTGCTTGGACTCATTTCCACACATATTTTTACCTTAAGAGTGTGGCAAGGTTGGTACACATTCATCAATACTTGGATTAACATAATAGACAGAAACAAAATTTATCTGGTGCAGTCATTAGCAGTTGTCCTATAAAGGTATCCAATCTTTCCCACAACTGTGGTGTCATTTAGCATATACTGCTAATAATCGGCACTGTTGGTGTGAATAAACCTGTATGTAATCAATACTAGGACATCATTAGCATTCTCTAAAAAGGTGTGAAAGTTTCAATATATCTAAGTTAAAGCTATGGTATGCTAAACAAATTGAGCAGAACAAATTATTGGATTTCATATGGGTTGTGGTATGGGCAGCATGGGATAATATTGTGATATTTTACAGTGCATTAACGCAAATAATCTCATAATTACTTGTAAATCAAGTCATAATGGCTTGTTTGCGTTAAGATAGCTGTAGTCTCAATTTTAGATGAATAACTAATTCTAGGTCAACGCAGTGAGGTGGCGTTCAAGAATTGCCGTTAAACTCCACCCCATATGGACCCAGTATGCTTCACTCAGATATATGATCACAATTATCAAAGATACATTAGTTCATATCTATAATATATCTAAAACCTAGTGAAATATATTACATAATGTTAGGTTGTGGTTATCATAGAAAACATAAATTTATGCTTACCTGATAAATTTATTTCTCTTGTGATTTATCGAGTCCACGGAGTCATCCTTCCTGTAGGGGAGGAGAATATCCCACAAGTAAGTGGCAGAGAGAGCACCCACAGCAGAGCTGCCTATATAGCTCCCCCCTTAGCTCCACCCCCCCAGTCATTCGACCGAAGGCTAGGAAGAAAAAGGAGAAACTATAGGGTGCAGTGGTGACTGAAAGTTTAAAAATAAAATAAAAATATATATATGCCTGTCTTAATAAACAGGGCGGGCCGTGGACTCAATACATCAAAAGAGAAATAAATGTATCAGGTAAGCATAAACTATGTTTTCTCTTGTAAGATGTATCGAGTCCACGGATTCATCCTTACTTGTGGGATACCAATACCAAAGCTTTAGGACACGGATGATGGGAGGGACAAGGCAGGAACTTAAACGGAAGCCACCACTGCTTGTAGAATCTTTCTCCCAAAAATAGCCTCCGAAGAAGCAAAAGTATCAAATTTGTAAAATTTGGAAAAAGTATGAAACGAAGACCAAGTCGCCGCATTACAAATCTGTTTAACAGAAGCCGCATTTTTTAAAAGCCATGTGGAAGCCACAGCTCTAGTAGAATGAGCAGTAATTCTTTCAGGAGACTGTTGGCCAGCAGTCTCATAAGCCAAACGGATGATGCTTTTCAGCCAAAAGGAAAGAGAGCTAGCCGTAGCCTTCTGACCTCTCCGCTTACCAGAATAAACAAGAAACAATGAAGATGTTTGACGGAAATCTTTAGTTGCTTGTAAGTAGAACTTTAAAGCACGAACCACATCAAGATTGTGCAACAGACGTTCCTTCTTTGAAGGAGGATTAGGACACAGCGAAGGAACAACAATCTCGATTGATATTCTTATTAGAAACAACCTTAGGAAGAAACCCAGGTTTGGTACGCAAAACCACCTTATCTGCATGGAAAATAAGATAAGGGGAATCACACTGTAAAGCATATAGCTCAGAAACTCTTCGAGACGAAGAGATAGCTACTAAAAAACAAACTTTCCAAGATAGAAGCTCAATATCCATGGAATGCATAGGTTCAAACGGAACCCCTTGAAGAACTTTAAGAACTAAATTTAGGCTCCATGCCGGAGCAACGGGTTTAAATACAGGCTTGATTCTGACCAAAGCCTGACAAAATGCTTGAACGTCTGGGACATCTGCCAGACATTTGTGTAGAAGAATAGACAAAGCAGATATTTGTCCTTATAAGGAACTAGCTGATAATCCCTTCTCCAAACCTTCTTGGAGAAAAAACAATATTTTAGGAATCCTAATCTTACTCCACGAGTAACCTTTGGATTCACACCAATAAAGATATTTGCGCCAAATCTTATGATAGATCTTCCTAGTGACAGGCTTTCTAGCCTGAATCAGGGTATCAATGACCGACTCAGAGAAACCACGCTTTGATAGAATCAGGCGTTCAATCTCCAAGTAGTCAGACGCAGAGAAATTAGATTTGGATGCGTGAACAGACCTTGGATTAGAAGATCCTGCCTCATTGGCAGAGTCTATGGTAGAACCGAGGACATGTCCACTAGGTCTGCATACCAAGTCCTGCGTGCCACGCAGGTGCTATCAGAATCACTGAAGCTCTCTCCTGCTTTATTTTGGCAACCAGACGTAGAAGAAGAGGAAATACATAGGCCAGATTGAAGGACCAAGGCACTGCTAGAGCATCTATCAGTACCGCCATGGGATCCCGGGACCTGGACCCGTAACGAGAAAGTTTGGCATTCTGACAAGACGCCATCAGATCCAATTCTGGTGTGTCCCATAGCTGAATCAGCTGGGCAAATACCTCTGGATGGAGTTCCCACTCACCCAGATGAAAAGTCTAACGACTTAGGAAATCCGCCTCCCAGTTCTCTACTCCTGGGATGTAGATTGCTGAGAGATGGCAAGAGTGATCCTCTGCCCATCGGATTATTTTGGTTACCTCCATCATCGCTAGAGAACTCCTTGTTCCTCCTTGACGATTGATATAAGCTACATGATATAAGCTACGTGATGTTGTCCGACTGAAACCTGATGAATTTGGCCGCAGCAAGCTGAGGCCATGCCTGAAGCGCATTGAATATCGCTCTCAGTTCTAGAATATTTATCGGGAGAAGAGATTCCTCCCGAAACCATAAGCCCTGTGCTTTCAGGGAGTTCCAGACTGCATCCCAGCCTAGCAGGCTGGTATCTGTCATTACAATGAGCCACTCTGGCATGCGGAAACACATTCCCTGAGACAGGTGGTCCTGAGACAACCACGAGAGAAGAGAATCTCTGGTCTCCTGGTCCAGATGCAGTTGAGGAGACAAATCTGCATAATCCCCATTCCACTGTTTGAGCATGCATAGATGTAGTGGTCTGAGGTGTAGGCGGGCAAAAGGAACCATGTCTATTGCCGCTACCATGAGTCCGATTACCTCCATATACTGAGCCACTGATGGCCGAGGAATGGAATGAATAGCTCGGCAAGAGGTTAAGAGCTTTGATTTTCTGACCGCCATCAGAAATATTTTCATTTCTACCGAGTCTATCAGAGTCCCTAGGAAGGAAACTCTTATAAGAGGGAAGAGAGAACTCTTTTTTATGTTCACGATCCACCCGTGAGATCTCATCTCAGAAAAGCCAACACAATGTCCGTGTGAGAATTGGATAGCTGGAAAGTTGACGCCTGAAATAAGATGTCGACTAGATAAGGCGCCACTGCTATGCCCCGTGGTCGTAGAACCGCCAGAAGGGACCCTAGCACCCTTGTGAAAATTCTGTGAACAGGGATGTGTAGATACGCATCCTTTAAGTCCACGGTGGTCATATATTAACCCTCCTGGATCAGAGGTAGAATAGAGCGAATAGTCTCCATCTTGAATGATGGAACTTTGAGGAACTTGTTTAGAATGTTGAGATCCAAGAATGATCTGAAAGTTCCCTCTTTTTTGGAAACCACAAACAGGTTTGAGTAAAAACCTAGCCCCTGTTCCTCTTTTGGGACTGGGCAGATCACCCCCATGGTATGTAGGTCTTCTACACAGCGTAAGAATGCCTCTCTCTTTGTCTGTTTACAGACAATCGAGAAATGTGAAAAGTCCCCCTTGGAAGAGAGCCTTTGAATTCCAGAAAATATCCCTGGGACACAAATTCTAAACCCAGGGATCGTGAACATCTCTTGCCCAAGCCTGAGTGAAGAGAGAGAGTCTGCCCCCTACTAGATCCGGTCCTGGATCGGGGGCTACCCCTTCATGCTGTTTTAGAGGCAGCTGCAGGCTTCTTGGCCTGTTCACCCTTGTTCCAAGCCTGGTTAGGTCTCCAGACTGACTTGGATTGGGCAAAATTTCCCTCTTGCTTTGCAGCAGAGGAAGCTGAAGAGGGACCACTCTTGAAATTCCAAAAGGAACGAAAATTATTTTGTTTGATCCTCATCTTATTTGATCTATCCTGAGGGAGGGCATGACCTTTCCCTCCAGTGATGTCTGAAATAATCTCTTTCAGTTCAGGCACGAATAGGGTCTTTCCTTTGAAAGGGATGTTCAAAAGTTTAGATTTTGATGACACATCAGCAGACCAGGATTTAAGCCATAATGCCCTGCGTGCTAAAATGGCAAAACCTGAATTATTTGCTGCTAATTTAGTCAGCTGAGTATTTATCCATCGTACACAATTTCTCTGGGACCACTATAGAGTCACAATCATGTAGAGCCGCTAATACCTCCCTGAGCAATAAGCGGAAGTGTTCAAGCTTAAATTTAAAGGCCGTCATATCAGAATCTGTCTGAGAAAGCGTCTTTCCTGAATCAGAAATTTCTCTCTCAGATAACAAATCCCTCACCCCTACCTTAGAGCATTGTGAGGGCATATCAGATACGGCTACTAAAGCGTCAGATTGCTCAGCAATTTTCCTTAACCCAGAGCTGTCCCGCTTTCCTTGAAAACCAGGCAGTCAGGATAAAACCTCTGTGAGGGTTGTATTCATAACTGTGGCCATGTCTTGTAAAATAAATGAATTTGACGCACTAGAGGTACTTGGCGTCACTTGTGCAGACGTTACTGGTTGTGACACTTGGGGAGAGCTAGATGCTAAACCCTCATTTACTTCTGACTGAGAATCATCTATTGCTCTATTTTTAAGTGCTAATATATGTTTTTTATAGTTTATGGACATATCAGTACAATTGGGACACATTCTAAGAGGGGTACCACAATGGCTTCCAAACATATTGAACAAGGATTATCCTTGGTGTCAGACATGTTAAACAGGCTAGTAATGTAACAAGCAAGCTTGGAAAACACTGTACTCAAAGTAAATAACGCTTAGAAATAAAACAGTACTGTGCCTTTAAGAGAAAAAAAGCTGCACAAATTCTGCAAAACAGTGTAAAAAAGCAGTAAACATAACAAAATTTTTACAGTAGTATCATAAAGACTTAGTGACTTGGCACAGCTATGCAAATAAACAATTAACCCCTTAATGGCAAAACCGGATTGAAAAAAACATCAAAACCAGTAAAAAAGACTTTCAGCACTTTGCCACAGTTCTGCTGTGGCTCCTACATGCCCTTCAGAACAATTTGTGGGGGGAAAAAAACAAAATTTATGCTTACCTGATAAATTTATTTCTCTTGTAGTGTATCCAGTCCAAGGATCATCCATTACTTATGGGATATTCTCCTTCCCAACAGGAAGTTGCAAGAGGATCACCCACAGCAGAGCTGCTATATAGCTCCTCCCCTAACTGTCATATCCAGTCATTCGACCGAAAACAAATAGATAAAGGAGAAACCATAGGGTGCAGTGGTGACTGTAGTTTAATTAAAATTTAGACCTGCCTTAAAAGGACAGGGCGGGCCGTGGACTGGATACACTACAAGAGAAATAAATTTATCAGGTAAGCATAAAACAGAATTTATGCTTACCTGATAAATTACTTTCTCCAACGGTGTGTCCGGTCCACGGCGTCATCCATAACTTGTGGGAATATTCTCTTTCCCAACAGGAAATGGCAAAGAGCACAGCAAAAGCTGTCCATATAGTCCCTCCTAGGCTCCGCCCACCCCAGTCATTCGACCGACGGACAGGAGAAACCATAAGGTGCCGTGGTGACTGTAGTTAAAGAAAGAAATTCATCAAACCTGATTAAAAAACCAGGGCGGGCCGTGGACCGGACACTCCGTTGGAGAAAGTAATTTATCATCAGGTAAGCATAAATTCTGTTTTCTCCAACATTGGTGTGTCCGGTCCACGGCGTCATCCATAACTTGTGGGAACCAATACCAAAGCTTTAGGACACGGATGAAGGGAGGGAGCCAATCAGGTTACCTAAACAGAAGGCACCACGGCTTGCAAAACCTTTCTCCCAAAAATAGCCTCCGAAGAAGCAAAAGTATCAAATTTGTAGAATTTGGCAAAAGTGTGCAGGGAAAACCAATTCGCTGCCTTACATATCTGATCAACAGAAGCCTCGTTCTTGAAGGCCCATGTGGAAGCCACAGCCCTAGTAGAGTGAGCTGTGATGCGTTCAGGAGGCTGCCGTCCGGCAGTCTCGTAAACCAATCGGATGATGCTTTTTAGCCAAAAGGAAAGAGAGGTAGCAGTAGCTTTTTGACCTCTCCTCTTGCCAGAATAAACGACAAACAGAGAAGAAGTTTGTCTGAAATCCTTTGTTGCTTCTAAATAGAACTTTAAAGCACGAACTACATCTAAATTGTGTAACAAACGTTCCTTCTTTGAAACTGGATTCGGACACAAAGAAGGCACAATTATTTCCTGGTTAATATTCTTGTTGGAAACAACCTTTGGAAGGAAACCAGGTTTAGTACGCAAAACAACCTTATCTGAATGGAACACCAGATAGGACGGATTACACTGCAAAGCAGATAACTCAGAAACTCTTCTAGCAGAAGAAATAGCAACCAAAAACAGAACTTTCCAAAATAACATCTTGATATCAAACGGAACCCCTTGAAGAACTGAAAGAACTAAATTCAGACTCCAGGGAGGAGTCAAAGGTCTGTAAACAGGCTTGATGCTGACCAAAGCCTGAACAAAAGCTTGAACATCAGGCACAGCTGCCAGTCGTTTGTGTAACAAGACAGATAAAGCAGAAATCTGTCCCTTAGAGAACTCGCTGATAATCCCTTATCCAAACCTTCTTGTAGAAAGGAAAGGGATCCTAGGAATTTTGATCTTACTCCATGAGACACCATACTTTATGGTAAATTTTTCTAGTTACAGGTTTTCTGGCTTGTACCAGAGTATCTATTACAGAATCCGAAAACCCACGCTTAGATAAAATCAAGCGTTCAATTTCCAAGCCGTTAGCTGGAGGGAAACTAGATTTGGATGTTCGAATGGACCTTGTACTAGAAGATCCTGTCTCAAAGGTAGCTTCCATGGTGGAGCCGATGACATATTCACCAGGTCTGCATACCAAGTCCTGCGTGGCCACGCAGGAGCTATCAAGATCACCGAGGCCCTCTCCTGCTTGATCCTGGCTACCAGCCTGGGAATGAGAGGAAACGGTGGAAACACATAAGCTAGGTTGAAGGTCCAAGGCGCTACTAATGCATCCACTAGAGTCGCCTTGGGATCCCTGGATCTGGACCCGTAGCAAGGAACCTTGAAGTTCTGACGAGACGCCATCAGATCCATGTCTGGAATGCCCCATAATTGAGTCAACTGGGCAAATATCTCCGGGTGGAGTTCCCACTCCCCCGGATGGAATGTCTGACGACTCAGATAATCCGCCTCCAAGTTTTCCACACCTGGGATGTGGATCGCAGATAGGTGGCAGGAGTGATCCTCCGCCCATTTTATGATTTTGGTCACTTCTCTCATCGCCAGGGAACTCCTTGTTCCCCCCTGATGGTTGATGTAAGCAACAGTCGTCATGTTGTCTGATTGGAATCTTATGAATCTGGCCTTTGCTAGTTGAGGCCAAGCTCTGAGAGTATTGAATATCGCTCTCAGTTCCAGAATGTTTATCGGGAGAAGAGACTCTTCCCGAGACCATAGCCCCTGAGCTTTCAGGGAGTCCCAGACCGCGCCCCAGCCCACTAGACTGGCGTCGGTCGTGACGATGACCCACTCTGGTCTGCGGAAGCTCATTCCCTGGGACAGGTGATCCTGGGTTAGCCACCAACGGAGTGAGTCTCTGGTCTTCTGATCTACTTGAATCACTGGAGACAAGTCTGTATAGTCCCCATTCCACTGTTTCAGCATACACAGTTGTAATGGTCTTAGATGAATTTGCGCAAAAGGAACTATGTCCATTGCTGCAACCATCAAACCTACTACTTCCATGCACTGAGCTATGGAAGGTCGTGGAACAGAGTGAAGAACTTGACAAGCGTTTAGAAGTTTTGACTTTCTGACATCTGTCAGGAAAATCTTCATTTCTAAAGAATCTATTATTGTCCCCAAGAAAGGAACTCTTGTCGACGGAGACAGGGAACTTTTTTCTATGTTCACTTTCCATCCGTGAGATCTGAGAAAGGCCAGAACGATGTCTGTGTGAGCCTTTGCCTTTGAAAGAGACGACGCTTGTATCAGAATGTCGTCCAAGTAATGTGCCACTGCAATGCCCCTTGGTCTTAGAACCGCTAGAAGGGACCCGAGTACCTTTGTGAAAATCCTTGGAGCAGTGGCTAGCCCGAATGGGAGAGCCACAAACTGGTAATGTTTGTCCAAAAAGGCGAACCTTAGGAACTGATGATGATCTTTGTGGATAGGAATATGTAGATACGCATCCTTTAGATCCACGGTAGTCATAAATTGACCCTCCTGGATTGTAGGTAAAATCGTTCGAATAGTTTCCATTTTGAACGATGGCACTCTGAGAAATTTGTTTAGGATCTTTAAATCCAGAATTGGTCTGAAAGTTCCCTCTTTTTTGGGAACTACAAACAGATTTGAGTAAAAACCCATTCCTTGTTCCACGGTTGGAACTGGGTGTATCACTCCCATTTTTAACAGGTCTTCTACACAATGTAAGAATGCCTGTCTCTTTATTTGGTTTGAAGATAAGTGAGACATGTGGAACCTTCCCCTTGGGGGTAGTTCCTTGAATTCCAGAAGATAACCCTGAGAAACTATTTCTAGTGCCCAGGGGTCCTGAACATCTCTTGCCCAAGCCTGAGCAAAGAGAGAGAGTCTGCCCCCTACTAGATCCGGTCCCGGATCGGGGGCTACTCCTTCATGCTGTTTTGGTAGCAGCAGCAGGCTTCTTGGCCTGCTTACCCTTGTTCCAGCCTTGCATCGGTTTCCAAGCTGGTTTGGTTTGTGAAGCATTACCCTCTTGTCTAGAGGCTGCAGAGTTGGAGGCCGGTCCGTTCCTGAAATTGCGAAAGGAACGAAAATTAGACTTATTCTTGGCCTAGAAAGGCCTATCTTGTGGAAGGGCGTGGCCCTTACCCCCAGTGATGTCTGAGATAATCTCTTTCAATTCTGGCCCAAAAAGGGTTTTACCCTTGAAAGGGATATTAACCCCTTAATGACCACAATGTACCCTATATGTCACTGGTCGTTAAGGATTCTTTCAGGACATAATAGCACAAGTCTAGCAAGAACACGCTATTAATGCCCTCCCTCCAGCAGGCTTTGTGGAATAGAGCAGTCTCAACGCTGGTGGCAAGACCGTGCTATAAAACAATCAAGTCCTAAAAAAAGGCCAGTGACATACAGGGTACGTCGCTGGTCCTTAAGGGGTTAAGCAATTTTGTCTTGGAAGATACATCCGCTGACCAAGACTTCAGCCAGAGAGCTCTGCGAGCCACAATTGCAAACCCTGAATTTTTCGACGCTAATCTTGCTAACTGCAAAGCGGCATCTAAAATAAAGGAATTAGCTAACTTAAGTGCGTGAATTCTGTCCATAACCTCCTCATACGGAGTCTCTCTACTGAGCGACTTTTCTAGTTCCTCGAAACCAGAACCACGCTGCTGTAGTGACAGGAATAATGCACGAAATAGGTTGCAGGAGGTAACCTTGCTGTACAAAAATCTTTTTAAGCAAACCCTCCAATTTTTTATCCATAGGATCTTTGAAAGCGCAATTATCCTCGATAGGAATAGTAGTGCGCTTGGCTAGTGTAGAAACTGCCCCCTCGACCTTAGGCACTGTCTGCCATAAGTCCTTTCTGGGGTCAACCATAGGAAATAATTTCTTAAATATAGGAGGGGGGACAAAAGGTATGCCGGGCTTCTCCCACTCCTTATTCACTATGTCCGCCACCCGCTTGGGTATAGGAAAAGCGTCGGGGTGCACCGGAACCTCTAGGAACTTGTCCATCTTGCACAATTTTTCTGGAATGACCAGGTTGTCACAATCATCCAGAGTAGATAGCACCTCCTTAAGCAGTGCGCGGAGATGCTCTAATTTAAATTTAAATGTCACAACATCAGGTTCTGCCTGTTGAGAAATTCTACCTGAATCAGCAATTTCCCCATCTGACAAAACCTCCCTCATGGCCACTTCAGATTGGTGTGAGGGTATGACAGAGCAATTATCAGCGCCCTCCTGCTCTACAGTGTTTAAAACAGAGCAATCGCGCTTTCTCTGAAATGCAGGCATTTTGGATAAAATATTTGCTATGGAGTTATCCATTACTGCCGTCAATTGTTGCATAGTAACAAGCATTGGCGCGCTAGAAGTACTAGGGGTCTCCTGCGTGGGCAAAACTGGTTTAGACACAGAAGGAGATGATGTAGAACTATGTCTACTCCCTTCATCTGATGAATCATCTTGGGCAACTTTATTATCTGTGGCAGTACTGTCCTTACTTTGTTTGGACGCTATGGCACAATTATCACACAATTTTGAAGGGGGAGACACATTGGCTTCCATACATACAGAACATAGTTTATCTGAAGGCACAGACATGTTAAACAGGCTTAAACTTGTCAATAAAGTACAAAAACCGTTTTAAAACAAAACCGTTACTGTCTCTTTAAATTTTAAACAGGGCACACTTTATTACTGAATATGTGAAAAACTATGAAGGAATTGTTCAAATTTAACCAAGTTTTCACCACAGTGTCTTAAAGCATTCAAAGCATTGCACCCCAAATTTCAGACCTTTAACCCTTAAAATGAGGAAACCGGAGCCGCTACAGCCTTTGCTGCGACTTTACCAAACCCAGGGGGGTATACGATACCAAATGAAGCCTTCTAGGAACCTTTTCAACTACTTTCAGACCCACACACATGCAGCTGCATGTCCTGCTCTCAAAAGTAACTGCGCATTAATGGCGCGAAAATGAGGCTCTGCCTACTACAGAGAAGGCCCTTCCTGACTGGGAAGGTGTCTAAACCAGTGCCTGACGTAAAAAAACGTTCCCCAAAGTTTATAAAGTGTGAATTTCAACATAAAGCTGTATAAAATGCCCAAATAAAGCAATCGATCTAGCCCATAAAAGTGTCTACCAGTTTTATAGCCCATATTAAGCCCTTTATTCTGTTTGAGACTAAGAAAATGGCTTACCGGTCCCCATGAGGGGAAATGACAGCCTTCCAGCATTACACAGTCTTGTTAGAAATATGGCTAGTCATACCTTAAGCAGAAAAAGTCTGCCAACTGTTTCCCCCAACTGAAGTTATCTCATCTCAACAGTCCTATGTGGAAACAGCAAACGATTTTAGTTACTGCTGCTAAAATCATATTCCTCTCACAAACAGAACTCTTCATCTTTTTCTGTTTCAGAGTAAATAGTACATACCAGCACTATTTTAAAATAAACTCTTGATAGTAGAATAAAAAACTACAACTAATCACCACATACTCTTCACCATCTCCGTGGAGATGCTGCTTGTTCAGCGGCAAAGAGAATGACTGGGGTGGGCGGAGCCTAGGAGGGACTATATGGACAGCTTTTGCTGTGCTCTTTGCCATTTCCTGTTGGGGAAGAGAATATTCCCACAAGTTATGGATGACGCCGTGGACCGGACACACCAATGTTGGAGAAATTATGTTTTCTCTTGTTAAGTGTATCCAGTCCACGGATCATCCATTACTTATGGGATACCAATACCAAAGCTAAAGTACACGGATGATGGGAGGGACAAGGCAGGATTAAGCGGAAGGAACCACTGCCTGAAGAACCTTTCTCCCAAAAACAGCCTCCGAAGAAGCAAAAGTATCAAATTTGGAAAATTTGGAAAAAGTGTGAAGCGAAGACCAAGTCGCGGCCTTGCAAATCTGTTCAACAGAGGCCTCATTTTTAAAGGCCCAGGTGGAAGCCACAGCTCTAGTGTAATGAGCTGTAATCCTTTCATGGGGCTGCTGTCCAACAGTCTCATAGGCTAGGCGTATTATGCTCCGAAGCCAAAAGGAAAGAGAGGTTGCCGAAGCTTTTTGACCTCTCCTCAGAGTAAACAACAAACGACAAACAGGGTAGATGTTTGACGAAAATCTTTAGTAGCTTGTAAGTAAAATTTCAAGGCACGGACTACGTCCAGATTATGTAAAAGACGTTCCTTCTTTGAAGAAGGATTAGGACACAATAATGGAACAACAATCTCTTGATTGATATTCTTGTTAGAAACCACCTTAGGTAAAAACCCAGGTTTGGTACGCAGGACTACCTTATCTGCATGAAAAATCAGATAAGGAGAATCACATTGTAAGGCAGATAGCTCAGAGACTCTCCGAGCCGAGGAAATAGCCATCAAAAACAGAACTTTCCAAGATAAAAGTTTAATATCAATGGAATGAAGGAGTTCAAACTGAACTCCTTGAAGAACTTTAAGAACCAAGTTTAAGCTCCACGGGGGAGAAACAGGTTTAAACACAAGCTTAATTCTAACCAAAGCCTGGCAAAATGCCTGGACGTCTGGAACCTCTGCCAGACGCTTGTGCAAAAGAATAGACAGAGCAGAAATCTGTCCTTTTAAGGAACTAGCGGATAACCCTTTGTCCAAACCCTCTTGGAGAAAAGACAATATTCTAGGAATCCTAACCTTACTCCATGAGTAATTCTTGGATTCACACCAATAAAGATATTTACTCCATATCTTGTGGTAGATTTTCCTGGTAACAGGCTTTCGTGCCTGTATTAAGGTATCAATGACTGACTCGGAGAAGCCACGCTTTGATAGAGTCAAGCGTTCAATCTCCATGCAGTCAGTCTCAGAGAAATTAGATTTGGATGATTGAAAGGACCTTGTATCAGAAGGTCCTGTCTTAGAGGCAGAGTCCATGGTGGAAAGGATGACATGTCCACTAGGTCTGCATACCAAGTCCTGCGTGGCCACGCAGGTGCTATCAGAATCACTGATGCTCTCTCCTGTTTGATTTTGGCAATCAGTCGAGGGAGCAGAGGAAACGGTGGAAACACATAAGCCAGGTTGAAGAACCAAGGCGCTGCTAGAGCATCTATCAGCGTCGCTTCTGGGTCCCTGGACCTGGATCTGTAACAAGGAAGCTTGGCGTTCTTGCGAGACGCCATGAGATCCAACTCTGGTTTGCCCCAACGATGAATCAACTGAGCAAACACCTCCGGATGGAGTTCCCATTCCCCCGGATGGAAAGTCTGACGACTTAGAAAATCAGGCCTCCCAGTTCTCCACGCCTGGGATATGGATTGCTGACAGGTGGCAAGAGTGGTACTCTGCCCAGCGAATTATTTTTGAGACTTCTAACATCGCTAGGGAACTCTTGGTTCCCCCTTGATGGTTGATGTAAGCCACAGTCGTGATGTTGTCCGACTGAAATCTGATGAACCTCAGTGTTGCTAACTGAGGCCAAGCCAGAAGAGCATTGAATATCTCTTAACTCCAGAATATTTATTGGAAGGAGTTTCTCCTCCTGAGTCCACGATCCCTGTGCCTTCAGGGAATTCCAGACTGCACCCCAACTTAGAAGGCTGGCATCTGTTGTTACAATTGTCCAATCTGGCCTGCGAAAGGTCATACCCTTGGACAGGTGTACCCAAGACAACCACCAGAGAAGAGAATCTCTGGTCTCTTGATCCAGATTTAGCAGAGGGGACAAATCTGTGTAATCCCCATTCCACTGACTCAGCATGCATAATTGCAGCGGTATGAGATGAAGGCGCGCAAATGGCACTATGTCCATTGCCACTACCATTAAGCCGATTACCTCCATACACTGAGCTACCGAAGGGCGCGGAATGGAGTGAAGAACACGGCAAGCATTTAGAAGTTTTGATAACCTGGACTCCGTCAGGTAAATTTTCATTTCTACAGAATCTATAAGAGTCCCTAAGAAGGAGAGACTCTTGTGAATAGGGATAGAGAACTCTTTTCCTCGTTCACTTTCCACCCATGCGACCTCAGAAATGCCAGAACTATCTCTGTATGAGACTTGGCAACTTGAAAGCTTGATGCCTGTATCAGGATGTCGTCTAGATACGGAGCCACCGCTATGCCTCGCGGTCTTAGAACCGCCAGAAGTGAGCCCAGAACCTTTGCAAAGATTCTCGGGGCTGTAGCCAACCCGAAGGGAAGAGCTACAAATTGGTAATGCCTGTCTAGAAAGGCAAACCTTAGAAACCGATGATGATCTTTGTGAATCGGTATGTGAAGGTAGGCATCCTTTAAGTCCACTGTGGTAATGTACTGACCTTCTTGGATCATGGGTAGGATGGTCCGAATAGTTTCCATTTTGAAAGATGAACTCTGAGGAATTTGTTTAAGATCTTTAGATCCAAAATTGGTCTGAAGGTTCCCTCTTTTTGGGAACCACAGATTCGAATAAAAACCCTGTCCTTGTTCCGTCCGCGGAACTGGATGGATCACTCCCATAACTAGGAGGTCTTGCACACAGCGTAGGAATGCCTCTTTCTTTATCCGATTTGCAGAAAGCCTTGAAAGATGAAATCTCCCTTGTGGAGGGGAAGCTTTGAAGTCCAGAAGATATCCCTGAGATATGATTACCAAAGCCCAGGGATCCCGAACATCTCTTGCCCACGCCTGGGCGAAGAGAGAAAGTCTGCCCCCTACTAGATCCGTCGCCGGATAGGGGGCCGTTCCTTCATGCTGTCTTAGAGGCAGCAGCAGGCTTTCTGGCCTGCTTGCCTTTGTTCCAGGACTGGTTAGGTTTCCAGGCCTGCTTAGATTGAGCAAAAGTTCCCTCTTGTTTTGAAGCGGAGGAAGTTGATGCTGCACCTGCCTTGAAATTTCGAAAGGCACGAAAATTAGACTGTTTGGCCTTTGCTTTGGCCCTGTCCTGAGGAAGGGTATGACCCTTACCTCCAGTAATGTCAGCAATAATTTCCTTCAAACCAGGCCCGAATAAGGTCTGCCCCTTGAAAGGAATGTTGAGTAATTTAGACTTCGAAGTCACGTAAGCTGACCAGGATTTAAGCCATAGCGCCCTATGCGCTTGGATGGCGAATCCGGAATTCTTAGCCATTAGTTTAGTCAAATGAACAATGGCATCAGAAACAAATGAGTTAGCTAGCTTAAGTGTTCTAAGCTTGTCAATAATTTCAGTCAATGGAGCTGTATGGATGGCCTCTTCCAGGGCCTCAAACCAGAATGCCGCCGCGGCCGTGACAGGCGCAATGCATGCAAGGGGCTGTAAAATAAAACCTTGTTGAATAAACATTTTCTTAAGGTAACCCTCCAATTTTTTATCCATTGGATCTAAAAAAGCACAACTGTCCTAAACCGGGATAGTAGTACGCTTTGCTAAAGTAGAAACTGCTCCCTCCACCTTAGGGACAGTCTGCCATAAGTCCCGTGTAGTGGCGTCTATTGGAAACATTTTTCTAAATATAGGAGGTGGGGAAAAAGGCACACCCGGTCTATCCCACTCCTTGCTAATAATTTCTGTAAGCCTTTTAGGTATAGGAAAAACATCAGTACACACCGGTACCGCATAGTATTTATCCAGCCTACACAATTTCTCTGGTACTGCAACTGTGTTAGTCATTCAGAGCAGCTAATACCTCCCCAAGCAACACACGGAGGTTCTCAACCTTAAATTTAAAATTAGAAATCTCTGAATCAGGTTTCCCCGAATCAGAGATGTCCCCCACAGACTGAAGCTCTCTGTCCTCATGATCTGCATATTGTGACGCAGTAGCAGACATGGCCCTTACAGCATCTGCACGCTCTGTATTTCTCCTAACCCCCGAGCAATCGCGCTTGCCTCTTAATTCAGGCAACCTGGATAATACATCTGACAGGGTATTAGCCATGATTGCAGCCATGTCCTGCAAGGTAATCGCTATGGGCGTCCCTGATGTAATTGGCGCCATATTAGCGTGCATCCCTTGAGCGGGAGGCGAAGGGTCTGACACGTGGGGAGAGTTAGTCGGCATAACTTCCCCCTTGTCAGAATCTTCTGGTGATATTTCTTTTATAGTTAAGGACTGATCTTTACTGTTTAAGGTGAAATCAATACATTTAGTACACATTCTCCTATGGGGCTCCACCATGGCTTTCAAACATAATGAACAAGTAGTTTCCTCTGTGTCAGACATGTTTAAACAGACTAGCAATGAGACTAGCAAGCTTGGAAAACACTTTAAACAAGTTTACAAGCAATATAAAAAACGTTACTGCACCTTTAAGAAACAAAAATTGTCAAAATTTGAAATAACAGTGAAAAAAGGCAGTTACACTAACAACATTTTTACAGTGTATGTAACAAGTTAGCAGAGCATTGCACCCACTTGCAAATGGATGATTAACCCCTTAATACCCAAAATGGAATAATAAAAGACAAAAACGTTTTTTTTTTTGGGGGGGGGGGGGGTTTTCAAGCAGTCACAACAACTGCCACAGCTCTACTGTGGCTTTTTACCTCCCTCAAAAACGACTTTGAAGCCTTTTGAGCCCTCCAGAGATGTCCTGGATCATGCAGAGGGAAACTGAATGTCTCTGTCAGTATTTTTAACTGCACAGAAAAGCACTAAAAAAGGCCCCTCCCACTCATATTACAACAGTGGAAAGCCTAAGGAAACTGTTACTAGGCAAAATTCAAGCCAGCCATGTGGAAAAAAACTAGGCCCCAATAAGTTGTATCACCAAATACATATAAAAACGATTAAACATGCCAGCAAACGTTTTATATTACATTTTTATAAGAGTATGTATCTCTATTAATAAGCCTGATACCAGTCGCTATCACTGCATTTAAGGCTTTACTTACATTAGTTCGGTATAAGCAGCATTTTCTAGCAAATTCCATCCCTAGAAAAATATTAACTGCACATACCTTATTGCAGGAAAACCTGAACGCCATTCCCTCTCTGAAGTTTCCTCACTCCTCAGAATATGTGAGAACAGCCATGGATCTTAGTTACTTCTGCTAAGATCATAGAAAACGCAGGCAGATTCTTCTTCTAAATACTGCCTGAGATAAACAGTACACTCCGGCACCATTTAAAAATAACAAATTTTTGATTGAAGAATAAACTAAGTATAAAACACCCCACTCCTCTTACGACCTCCATCTTGGTTGAGGCTTGCAAGAGAATGACTGGGTATGACAGTTAGGGGAGGAGCTATATAGCAGCTCTGCTGTGGGTGATTCTCTTGCAACTTCCTGTTGGGAAGGAGAATATACCATAAGTAATGGATGATCCGTGGACTGGATACACTTAACAAGAGAAAACTTATTTTACAGCCCTCAAACATGGCAGGAACCTCTGGAGAAGCAGTTAAAAGTCTCAGAGGAAAAGAAACTGCACAACTGAGGCACGAAAATAGGCCCCTCCCACCTCACTCAATGTTTTAAGGCCTTACAGACAAACACTAGAGTGTCTCTAAATTAACCATGTGGGTTAGAAAACTCGAAAACAAGCCACAATGACCCCTTTAGTCCCTTCAAAAAAACATAATTGCATCATTCACTGAATAAACAAAAACGTTTTTACCAAACAGTGTCACCAGTAACTAATGAGCCCTTCATGCAAGCTGAAATTCCTATCCAAGTGTCTGAATACAGCTTACCCTTCCCTCATGGGGATATTGCCAGCCTTTTCTAGAAATAACATAGTCTGTCTAGAAAAAAATAGACTGAACATACTGCAAACTGTTCCCCCAACTGAAGTTTTCCTGTGCTCTTCAGCCCTTGTGAGAACAGCATGGATCTTAGTTACAAAATGCTAAGATCATCATCCTCCTTGCAGAAATCTTCATCCCTTTTCTGCCAGAGAGTAAATAGTACACACCGGTACCATTTAAAAATAACAAACTATTGCTTGAGAAAATAAAAACCTAACATTTATGTCACCACACTCCTCTGTGCCCTTCCTAGCGGTTAAGCAGGCAGAGAGAATGACTGGGGGGTGGAGCTAAGGGGGGAGCTATATAGGCAGCTCTGCTGTGTGTGCTCTCTGCCACTTCCTGTAGGGGAGAAGAATATGCCACAAGTAAGGATGAATCCGTGGACTCGTTACATCTTATAAGAGAAACACCCAATAATTATTAGCTTCGTTCATCCCGTGTGGCATAACTGTATTTAATTTAAAAATCCACAATCTCCAAAATCTCACAATTTCCACCTCTAATGCCAGGTCTGATCTGTTCCAGACCCCAACATTTAAAGGATGTAGTTTTACAAGAGTGGCACTGGAGAAAATGTTTGGCCACACTGGTTATTTGTTTACCCTTATCTAAGTCCTTTTGTGCATTGCGAATATTGCTTAGATGTTCGGTTATTCTGATACTCAGTTTACGTGTAGTTATGCCTGTGTAAAGAATATCACATGAGTATGACAGGCAATGTATAACGTTATTGCTTTGGCAGTTAATATGGGTTTTAATTTTCCAGATTTTAGCAAATCTGTCAGTGATGGTCTCTCTTTTGATCATGAACTGGCATGTTTTGCAGTGTCCACACGGAGTTGAGCCTTGGTAAATGGGCTTTTTGTTTTATTTCTGTTAAAGTGACTGGTAGTCAGATTATCATTCAAATTATTGGCTCGCCTGAAAGTGAATAAAGGTCTGTCAGATAGAAGTGTCCTCAATTTTTCGTCACTTTTCAGAATATGCCAATGTTTATTGATGATCGTGTTCACTTTCTCACTTTGGCACTTATATGTAGATATGAATCTAATAATGTTTGAATCGGATATTGTTTGCTTTTTTGGTTTGAGAAGTTCTGACCTATTTTTTGCTAGTGCTTTCTGATAGGCTCTAGCTCAAAGTTTTCTGGTATACCAACGTTTAAGTAATCTCTCAACTCAAGGGCCGATTTTTTTTAAAAGAATTTAAGTCAGTCAGTGTAATTTCTCCTTATTCTTAGATATTCTCCATAAGGTAGGCCTTTTACAGTAGGCAGATGGTGATTGCTACTCGCGTGTAGTATATTATTAGTCGCTGTAGGTTTTCTATAGGTTTCTGTGACTAATTGTTCACCATGTTTAAAGATGGTCAAATCCAGGAATTCTACTTTCTCAGTACTTATATTATAAGTCCGAAATAGTTCAAAAGGATTAATGTTTAATATTTTCACAAAATCATCTAATGCTTCTATCGAGCCCTCCCATATCAGTAGAATATCATCTATATACCTGGACCAGTGGGAGATGTGTTGAGTGTAGTTGTTCATAGGATTATTGAACACTATCATCTCTTCCCACCAGCCCAGGTATATAGTCGGTGCACATGATGTACCCATAGCGGTACCACATATTTGTAGAAAGAATTTGTCATCAAATACAAAATAATTGTGTGTAAGAACAAACTTCAAGAGTCTAATAATGAAGTCTTTAGTTGTCAAATCCATGTCTGTGTCTTTTTTTAAAAAAAATGTGCTACTGCTTCAATTCCCCATTCAGTTTTAATACTGGTGTAAAGTGACTCAACGTCACAAGTAACAAGTATTGAGTGTTGTTTAACCAGAATGTTTTTCATTTTATTCAAAATATGCATTGTGTCCCTTGTGTGGGAGGGTAGTTTGTCCACTATATTTCTAAGTCTGGCGTCCACATATTTACTAGCTTTTTCCAGAAACAATGGGTCTCCAAGGTGGACAAGAAATATTTTTGTGGATTTAGGTAAAAGATACATCGTGGCTATTTTCGGATTGGCCACTGAAAGATATTCATGTTCTTTTAGGTCAAGGATATTCTCAGAGAAAGCTGTGTATATCAGTTTGCTATATTTTTCGAGGAAGTCCTCTGTAGGATTACCCAATAATTTTTTATAGTTGGTAGCATTGTGTAACTATTTAGTTGCTTCTTCAACATACATAGTTGTGGGCCATGTAACTATATTACCCCCTTTGTCACTATTTTTAATTTGAACATCAGTCCAGCTAGCCATTTCTTTTATAGCTTCGGTTTCTAGCTTTGTCATATTGGCTTGAAAATAATGTTTAGAGTCGTTGATAGATAAAATATCATTACAAACTAAATTTAAAAAAGTGACTGCTTGGGGTGAATTGTTACTAGGTAGAATGAATTGTGATTTTGGTTTGAGTTGTTTACGCCAATTATCAATAGTTGATTCATTAATGGCTTCATTTGTCACATCTTCATTCTCTTCTAATAATGTTATAAGGTCATTAAGTACTGTTCTGTCAGTTAGAGACAGAGTATTGGGGTCCTCTGTATTTGAGAAATATTTCCTCAATAAAATCTTTCTAACAAACAAATGTGTATGTTTTATTGCATCGAATTTGTCTATATGGTTAGTCGGTACAAAGGATAGGCCTTTTTTGAGAGCAGAATAATGTGCAGGGCTTAAAGTTTTATCCGATAAATTGATGTTTAGATTGTCAATCTTATCATTATTGTCTATTTCTTTTTGTGGGGTTGGTTCTTGTGGGACTGTGTCTTTTGATTGAATCTTACCTGTCGTCACCCCTTTTTAGAGAATGCTAATGATGTCCTAGTATTTATTACATACAGGTTTATTCACACCAACAGTGACGACTATTAGCAAAATATGCTGAATGACACCACAGTTGTGGGAAAGATTGGATACCCTTATAGGACAACTGCTAATGACTGCACCAGATAAATTTGTTTCTGTCTATGATGTTAATCCAA
This sequence comes from Bombina bombina, assembly GCF_027579735.1. Lineage (NCBI taxonomy): Eukaryota > Metazoa > Chordata > Amphibia > Anura > Bombinatoridae > Bombina > Bombina bombina. The sequence continues at coordinate 13,634 of NW_026511193.1, read as the reverse complement.
GTATTGATGAATGTGTACCAACCTTGCCACACTCTTAAGGTAAAAATATGTGTAGAAATGAGTCCAAGCACCTATTAACTCATGTTTACGCATATAACCAAGGACTGTCAAATATATACTTAATAATATGTAACACATTCAAGTATCGTTAACAGATGCGAGTATGGCACTTATCAAAAGATGCAAATATATACGTTTAGTACTTTCATGCATTGGAATAAACGACTACACACTATAATTAGAGACTAGTTGCCATACACTTTAATAGAGGTATTCACAATGCGAGACCTGAGACGTTACAAATATGAGGAGCACACATTACAACATGCTCATTATCATATGGGCGATGAACCTACACTGTCTGCTATACCGATTTACTATTATTGATACTTTTAAAGCATCAATCACATGATGCATATATAGAGGTGGAACTGCATCGTTTATATGACTAAGTAAACTCTAAACTATATACTTTTGTAGAGGTAAAGACCAGGTATTATACTTCTCACAAAGGCATGAATATAACAAGACCCGGAAGTGTGCAAACATAACAGCATTCATGTTAAGACATTCGATCTTACTTTATTTAAGGAATAGAAATTGACATTATGCTTCAGATTTCTATATCTAAATAAAGGTTATAAGCAAGTGCTTTCAAACATACGGAACATTATTGATATATTCGGCCCCTTAGCCAATAGAATTGGTTGATAACCACACGCCCTCATGGTTTGATATGCAATTGACTGTGATTGGTGAGCTGGGGGTGGCACATTTTTACACAAAATGATTGGATGATCTCAGTAACGGTTGTGGTATATTAAGAGGCAGCACCCGGGCCTCGGTTTCTCACTACACATTGAGAAAGGCTGATACAACAGCGGAAACGCGTTTGTGTTGAATAGTGTCATACTATGTGCACTATTTTTTTTATTTTAACTTATGTTGTCCATTATCCCTGTCACCTGAAGCCGAGGTAGCAGTTATCGGCCAGGAAACAGGGGGATGATGAGACATAGTTTCTATGTATGGTGAAGGTATTTGGTAATATATGGAGGGGTAGCACCGGAATTATTACTTTATTCCATAAATTCCTATTTTACACTATAACTAGTGCCAGTACTTTTCCCTTCAATTTCTTGTTGTAAATGTACTATACAATGTATTCTCTTTTTTTTTGTGCAACCTTTTAGTCGAGCGTAACAGTTAAAAGGAGCACTGATGTATTAACCTGGCGCACGTTAAAAAGTCAACTGCGCTCAAGCTAACACCATTACTTTAAACTCGTAATACGCGAGCGCAAAGAGTTGCAATATACCCATTATCGCTCACGCTACAGTCAGCGCACCACTCGTAATCTAGCTTTGCAGCAGCTAAACACATTGTTAGAAACAAGCATTTTATAACAAACACAACTTTTAGGTTTATGGTTCAGTATCATTTAATAAAATAGTTACCATTACACATAAAGTACAACATAACTGAAGAAAGAGGAAAGATAACATTAAAAAAAACTTTTTAAAAAAAGCCCTATGCAAATTTGTGTTTTTGTAGAACTGACAAGACTAGCAATTAATTTTCACTTATATCTAAAAACAGAAACTATCACTTCAATTCTGAATACTTGTAAAGACACCTTATTTTTCCCTAAATTTGCATAAATGTATGTCTGGGCTTTTGCTGTTTCTCTTGTTCAGAGAGGGATTGCCTGGTATTTCGGGGCTGGACTGTACTGTTAAGTCAGGATCAGACTGATATGCTACAGGAAAGTTCTTCTCTGTGAAAGGCACATGTTCAGCAAAAAGAGGTTGCTTCTTGGGTTGTAACTAGCCATAGAACAAGCTATTATGCTATTGTTCGGTCACAGGTTGAGCAATTCTTTCTTTTCATTTATGCAAATTATGACTCTTAGTGAAGTCTCCCTAAGCGTGATGCTGAAATCCAGACGTGGCATGCAATTTTAAACAACTTTCCAATTCACTTTTATCAAATTTGCTTTGTTCTATTGGTATAGTTAGTTGAAAGTTAGTGATGATAAATCCAAGCATTTGTGAAACGCTAGGATTTACCAGTGGAACAAATCACTTTGTCTGAAGCGTTCGCTGCGGTGACCGCCTCAGGCAGTCCACGGCAGAAAGTTTTTTGCTGTGAGGTGATGTTTCTACCTCTTAGCTAATAGCATGCTAGCTATCTGGCATGGCGCCAGCTGGCCCGTACGGCTATTGGCTAAGAGGTGGAAACGTCACCTCAGAGCAAAAGAGTTCTGCTGTGGGCTACCTGAGGAGTTTAGTGTGGCGAATGCTTCAAACAAATAAAGGAACTTTCAGCATGAAGTAATTTCTACTTCATGGCTAAAAGTCCCCTTTATTTGTTCCACTGGTAAATCCTAGCATTTCCCAATCACTAGGATTTACTATCACTTTAACTTCACAGGCGTCAGCAGGCACCGATTGGCTAAAATGCAAGTCTATCAAAAGAACTGTAATAATGGGCAGTCTGCAGAGGCTTTGATACAAAGCAATCAAACAGGTAAAAACAGAATTTATGTTTACCTGATAAATTTCTTTCTCCTACGGTGTGTCCGGTCCACGGCTTCATCCTTACTTGTGGGATATTCTCTTCCCCTACAGGAAATGGCAAAGAGAGCACACAGCAAAAGCTGTCCATATAGCCCCCCTCTGGCTCCGCCCCCCAGTCATTCGACCGACGGTTAGGAGAAAAAGGAGAAACTATAGGGTGCCGTGGCGACTGTAGTGTACAGAAATACATTTTTGAAACCTGACTAAAAGCCAGGGCGGGCCGTGGACCGGACACACCGTAGGAGAAAGAAATTTATCAGGTAAACATAAATTCTGTTTTCTCCTACTTTGGTGTGTCCGGTCCACGGCTTCATCCTTACTTGTGGGAACCAATACCAAAGCTTTAGGACACGGATGAAGGGAGGGAACAAGTCAGGTAACCTAAACGGAAGGCACCACAGCTTGCAAAACCTTTCTCCCAAAAACAGCCTCCGAAGAAGCATAAGTATCGAATTTGTAAAATTTGGCAAATGTATGCAGAGAAGACCAAGTCGCTGCCTTACAGATCTGATCAACAGAAGCCTCGTTCTTGAAGGCCCATGTGGAAGCCACAGCTCTAGTAGAGTGAGCTGTAATTCGTTCAGGAGGCTGCCGTCCAGCAGTCTCATAAGCCAATCGAATGATGCTTTTCAGCCAAAAGGAAAGAGAGGTAGCAGTAGCTTTCTGCCCTCTCCTCTTACCAGAATAAACGACAAACAAGGATGATGTCTGTCTGAAATCCTTTGTTGCTTCTAAATAGAATTTTAAAGCACGGACCACATCTAGGTTGTGTAACAAACGTTCCTTCTTTGAAACTGGATTCGGACACAGAGAAGGAACAACTATTTCCTGGTTAATATTCCTGTTGGAAACCACTTTTGGAAGAAAACCAGGCTTGGTACGTAAAACTACCTTATCTGTATGGAATACCAGATAGGGTGAAGTACACTGCAAAACAGACAATTCAGAAACTCTTCTAGCAGAAGAAATAGCAACCAAAAACAGAACTTTCCAAGAGAGTAACTTAATATCTATGGAATGTAAGGGTTCAAACGGAACCCCTTGAAGAACTGAAAGAACTTAGTTTAGACTCCATGGAGGAGTCATAGGTCTGTAGACAGGCTTGATTCTGACTAACGCCTGTACAAACGCCTGTACATCTGGCACGGCTGCCAGACGTTTGTGCAACAAAACAGACAGAGCAGATATCTGTCCTTTTAAAGAACTAGCTGACAAACCTTTATCCAAACCCTCTTGGAGAAAGGAAAGTATCCTGCCTCAAAGGTAGCTTCCATGGTGGAGCCGATGACATATTCACCAGGTCTGCATACCAAGTCCTGCATGGCCATGCAGGAGCTATTAGAATCACCGAGGCCTTCTCCTGTTTGATCCTGACTACAAGCCTGGGAAGGAGAGGGAACGGTGGAAACACATAAGCCAGATTGAACGACCAGGGCGCCACCAATGCATCCACTAGTGTCGCCTTGGGATCCCTGGATCTGGGCCCGTAGCGAGGAACCTTGGAGTTCTGACGAGACGCCATCAGATCCATATCTGGAGTGCCCCATAGTTGAGTTAATTGGGCAAAGACCTCCGGGTGAAGTTCCCACTCCCCCGGATGGAAAGTCTGCCGACTCAAAAAATCCGCCTCCCAGTTGTCTACTCCTGGGATGTGAATTGCAGATAGATGGCAGGAGTGATCCTCCGCCCATTTGATGATCTTGGATACCTCTCTCATCGCCAAGGAACTCTTTGTTCCCCCCTGATGATTGATGTACGCTACAGTCGCCATGTTGTCCGACTGAAATCTTATGAATCTGGCCTTCGCTAGTTGAGGCCAAGCCTGGAGCGCATTAAATATCGCTCTCAGTTCCAAAATGATTATCGGGAGAAGAGACTCTTCCCGAGACCATAGACCCTGAGCTTTCAGAGAGTCCCAGACCGCGCCCCAGCCTAGGAGACTGGCGTTGGTAATGACAATGACCCACTCTGGTCTGTGGAAACTCATTCCCTGAGACAGGTGATCCTGAGTCAACCACCAGAGAAGTGAGTCTCTGGTTATCTGGTCTACCTGAATCTGGGGAGACAAGTCTGCATAATCCCCATTCCACTGTTTGAGCATGCACAGTTGCAATGGTTTTAAATGAATTCGAGTAAAGGAACCACGTCCATTGCTGCAACCATTAGTCCTATTACTTCCATGCACTGAGCTATGGAAGGCTGAAGAATAGATTGAAGAACTCAACAAGCGTTTAGAAGTTTTAACTTTCTGACCTCTGTCAGAAAAATCTTCATTTCCACAGAATCTATTATTGTTCCCAGAAAAGGAACCCTTGTGGACGGGGACAGGGAACTCTTTTCTATGTTCACCTTCCACCCGTGAGACCTGAGAAAGGCTAAAACAATGTCTGTATGAGCCTTTGCTTTGGAAAGGGACGACGCTTGGATTAGAATGTCGTCTAGGTAAGGTGCTACAGCAATGCCCCTCGGCCTTAGGACCGCTAGAAGGGACCCTAGCACCTTTGTGAAAATTCTGGGAGCAGTGGCTAAACCGAACGGAAGAGCCACGAACTGGTAATGTTTGTCCAGAAAGGCGAACCTCAGGAACTGATGATGATGATCTTTGTGGATAGAAATATACAGGTACGCATCCTTTAAGTCCACGGTAGTCATATATTGACCCTCCTGGATTGTTGGTAAAATCGTCCGAATGGTTCCCATTTTGAATGATGGAATTTGTTTAGAATTTTTAAATCCAGAATTGGCCTGAAAGTTCCCTCTTTTTTGGGAACTACAAACAGGTTTGAGTAAAAACCCAGACCTTGTTCCGCTGTTGGAACTGGGTTTATCACTCCCATTTTTAATAGGTCTCCTACGCAATGTAAGAATGCCCGTCTCTTTATCTGGTCTAAAGATAAGCAAGACATGTGGAACCTTCCCCTTGGAGGAAGTTCCTTGAACTCTAGAACATACCCCTGAGAGACTATTTCTAGTGCCCAGGGATCCGGAACATCTCTTGCCCAAGCCTGAGCAAAGAGAGAAAGTCTGCCCCCTACTAGATCCGGTCCCGGGTCGGGGGCTACCCCTTCATGCTTTCTTGGTAGCAGCAGCAGGCTTCTTGGCCTGTTTACCCTTGTTCCAGCCTTGCAATGGTTTCCATGCTGGTTTAGGCTGGGAAGTGTTACCCTCTTGTCTAGAGGCTGCAGAGTCAGAAGCCGGTCCGTTCCTGAAATTGCGAAAGGAACGAAAATTAGATTTGTTCTTAGCCTTGAAAGGCCTATCCTGTGGGAGGGCATGGCCCTTTCCCCCAGTGATGTCTGAAATAATCTCCTTCAATTCTGGCCCGAAAAGGGTCTTACCTTTGAAAGGAATATTAAGTAATTTTGTTTTGGACGACACATCCGCCGACCAAGATTTTAGCCAAAGCGCCCTGCGAGCTACTATTGCAAAACCTGAGTTTTTCGCAGCTAATTTTGCCAATTGAAAAGCGGCATCCAAAATAAAGGAATTAGCCAACTTTAGTGCGTGAATTCTGTCCATGACCTCATCATATGGAGTCTCCTTTTGGAGCGAACTTTCTAGTTCCTCGAACCAAAAAGACGCCGCCGTGGTGACAGGAATAATGCACGAAATTGGTTGAAGAAGGAAACCCTGCTGAACAAAAATCTTTTTAAGCAATCCTTCCAATTTTTTATCCATAGGATCTTTGAAAGCACAACTGTCCTCTATAGGAATAGTTGTGCGCTTGGCTAGCGTTGAAACTGCCCCCTCTACCTTAGGGACCGTTTGCCATGCGTCCCTTCTGGGGTCGACAATGGGGAACATTTTCTAAAATATAGGAGGTGGAACAAAGGGTACACCTGGCTTCTCCCACTCCTTAGTCACTATGTCCGCCACCCTCTTGGGTATCGGAAAAGCATCAGCGTGCACTGGGACCTCTAAGAATTTGTCCATTTTGCACAACTTCTCTGGAATTACCAAAGAATCACAATCATCAAGAGTAGCTAGTACCTCCTTAAGCAGGGCGCGGAGATGTTCTAGCTTAAATTTAAATGCTCCGATATCAGGTTCTGCCTGCTGAGAAATTTTTCCTGAATCAGAAATTTCTCCCTCAGACAGACCCTCCCTCACTGCCAACTCAGATTGATGTGAGGGTATAACAGACAAATTATCGTCAGCCCCTACTTGCTCATCCTCTCTATTTAAAACTGAGCAATCACGCTTTCTGGGAAATGCTGGCAGTTTGGATAAAAGAGCTGCTATAGAATTATCCATTACTGCTGTTAATTGCTGCATAGTAACAAGCATTGGCGCGCTAGATGTACTAGGTATCGCCTGCGCGGGCAAAACTGGTGTTGACACAGAAGGAGAGGATGATGAACTATCCCCACTACCTTCATTAGAAGAATCATCTTGGGCAACCTTATTAAATGTGACAGTACTGTCCTTACTTTGTTTGGACGCCATGGCACAATTTGCACATACATTTAAAGGGGGAACCACCTTGGCCTCCATACACACAGAACATATGCTATCTGAAGGTACAGACATGTTAGACAGATTTAGGCAGGCAATTAATGCAATAAAAACAATTTTAAACAAAACCGTTACTGTCTCTTTAAATAATAAAAAAAGCACACTTTATTTCTGAATGTTCAAAAAACTATCAAAGAAAAATCTGATTTCCCTGAAATTTACACCCCAGTGTCTTAATGCTTTGAAAGTATTGAACACCAAATTTCAAGTCTCTAAACCCTTAAATGAGCAAACCGGAGCTAATAGTTCAATTTACCGGTTAAAACACACTACAGTCCCTGCCACAGACTTTGCTGCGGCTTTTACCTTCCTTAGGGGTGATTCACCACAGAATTAAGCCTCCCTGAGTCCTTTTCTCAGTCACAGGACCCTCTCACATGAAGCTGCATGCACTGCCTATGGAAGTAACTGCGCAACTGAGGCGCGAAAATGAGGCCTCCTCCCTCTGCATACCAGAGTGAAGGGGCCTTTGTGACTAGATTAGGCGACTAACCAACCTCCAGGCACAATAAACGTTCCCAAAAGTGTTTCAAAGTTCACAAAAACACTCCAATTTTCATATAATATGATAAAAACTAATCGATTTAGCCCACAATAGTGTCAACCAGCATAGAGCCCAATTTATAAGCCTTAATTCTGTTACTGAGTCTAAGAAAATGGCTTACCCGTCCCCTAAGGGAAAACTGACAGTCTTCTAGCATTACTGGGTCTTGTTAGAAAAGAGACTGGTCATACCTGAAGCAGATAAGTCTGCAAACTGTTCCCCCCAACTGAAGTTCTCTGGTTTCAACAGTCCTGCCTGGGAACAGCAATGGATTTTAGTTACTGGTGCTAAAATCATACATCACTTTCTGTTGTAGAGTAAATAGTACAAACCGGCACTATTTTAAAATAACAAACTCTTGATAGAAGAAATAAAACTACAACTAACACCACAAACTCTTTACCATCCCCGTGGAGATGCTACTTGTTCAGAGCGGCAAAGAGAATGACTGGGGGGCAGAGCCAGAGGGGGGGCTATATGGACAGCTTTTGCTGTGTGCTCTCTTTGCCATTTCCTGTAGGGGAAGAGAATATCCCACAAGTAAGGATGAAGCCGTGGACCGGACACACCAATGTATTAGAAAAGTGTATTAAAGGGATACTAAACCCATTTTTTTCTTTCATGATTTAGATAGAACATGCAATTTTAAGCAACTTTCTAATTTACTCCTATTATCAAATTTTCTTCCTTCTCCTGGTATCTTTATTTGAAAATGCAGTAATGTTTAAAATAGGATTTACATTAAAAACACACTTAAGCTACCTCTAATAGTGGATACAAATGTAATCTGTATCGAATATTATTCTATTCTTGCTGTTCAATTAATAGATTTAGTTGCAGGGGTTATTTCATTTAACAAATTTATTCTGCTTGAATGGCAGTAAATAATATCACTCTTTGCCTGTTTTTATAAGACACCACATATCTATTTTGTAAATATACCGTTAATTACCAGTAAGTTATTTCGTTTTAAAAACAGATTTATTCTGCTTGAATGGCAGTAGAGAATATCACTCTTTGTCTGTTTTTGTAAGACACCACATATCTCTTGTAAATATACAGTCAATTTTATCCTGTACTAGTAAGGATATGATGTTGGTATAGTACTTGATATAATTGTGGATACAATTATATTCAGACAATGTAGTATTAATTTAGGAAGCAGAAAAAATAATTTTGTTTGAGTTGAAAAATAATTATAAAAAAACATAATTTATGCTTACCTGATAAATTCCTTTCTTCTGTTGTGTGATCAGTCCACGGGTCATCATTACTTCTGGGATATTATCTGCTCCCCTACAGGAAGTGCAAGAGGATTCACCCAGCAGAGTTGCTATATAGCTCCTCCCCTCTACGTCACCTCCAGTCATTCGACCAAAGACCAACGAGAAAGGAGAAACCAAGGGTGTAGTGGTGACTGAATTATAATTTAAAAAATATGCACCTGCCTTAAAAACAGGGCGGGCCGTGGACTGATCACACAACAGAAGAAAGGAATTTATCAGGTAAGCATAAATTATGTTTTCTTCTGTTATGTGTGATCAGTCCACGGGTCATCATTACTTCTGGGATACCAATACCAAAGCAAAAGTACACGGATGACGGGAGGGATAGGCAGGCTCATTATACAGAAGGAACCACTGCCTGAAGAACCTTTCTCCCAAAAATAGCCTCCGAAGAAGCAAAAGTGTCAAATTTGTAAAATTTGGAAAAAGTATGAAGCGAAGACCAAGTTGCAGCCTTGCAAATCTGTTCAACAGAGGCCTCATTCTTAAAGGCCCAAGTGGAAGCCACAGCTCTAGTGGAATGAGCTGTAATTCTCTCAGGAGGCTGCTGTCCAGCAGTCTCATAGGCTAAACGTATTAAGCTACGAAGCCAAAAAGAGAGAAAGGTAGCAGAAGCTTTTTGACCTCTCCTCTGTCCAGAATAAACGACAAACAGGGAAGAAGTTTGGCGAAAATCTTTAGTTGCCTGCAAGTAGAACTTGAGGGCACGAACTACATCCAGATTGTGTAGAAGACGTTCCTTCTTTGAAGAAGGATTTGGACACAAGGATGGAACAACAATCTCTTGATTGATATTCCTGTTAGTGACTACCTTAGGTAAGAACCCAGGTTTAGTACGCAGAACTACCTTGTCTGAGTGAAAGATCAGATAAGGAGAATCACAATGTAGGGCTGATAACTCAGAGACTCTTCGAGCCGAGGAAATAGCCATTAAAAATAGAACTTTCCAAGATAACAATTTTATATCAATGGAATGAAGGGGTTCAAACGGAACACCCTGTAAAACGTTAAGAACTAAGTTTAAACTCCATGGCGGAGCAACAGTTTTAAACACAGGCTTGATCCTAGTTAAAGCCTGACAAAAGGCTTGGATGTCTGAATTTTCTGACAGACGCCTGTGAAACAAGATGGACAGAGCTGAAATCTGTCCCTTTAGAGAGCTAGCCGATAAACCCTTTTCTAAACCTTCTTGTAGAAAAGACAATATCCTAGGAATCCTAACCTTACTCCAGGAGTAATCTTTGGATTCACACCAGTATAGGTATTTACGCCATATTTTATGGTAAATCTTTCTGGTAACAGGCTTCCTAGCCTGTATCAGGGTATCAATAACCGACTCAGAAAAACCACGTTTTGATAAAATCAAGCGTTCAATTTCCAAGCAGTCAGCTTCAGAGAAGTTAGACTTTGATGTTTGAATGGACCCTGAATCAGAAGGTCCTGTCTTAGAGGTAGAGACCAAGGCGGACAGGATGACATGTCCACTAGATCTGCATACCAAGTCCTGCGCGGCCATGCAGGCGCTATTAGAATCACTGATGCTTTCTCCTGTTTGATTTTGGCAATCAATCGAGGAAGCAGCGGGAAGGGTGGAAACACATAAGCCATCCTGAAGTTCCAAGGTGCTGTCAAAGCATCTATCAGAACCGCTCCCGGATCCCTGGATCTGGATCCGTAGCGAGGAAGTTTGGCGTTCTGGCGAGACGCCATGAGATCTATCTCTGGTTTGCCCCAACGTTGAAGTATTTGGGCAAAGACCTCCGGATGAAGTTCCCACTCCCCCGGATGAAGAGTCTGGCGACTCAAGAAATCCGCCTCCCAGTTCTCCACTCCCGGGATGTGGATTGCTGACAGATGGCAAGAGTGAGACTCTGCCCAGCGAATTATCTTTGATACTTCTATCATTGCTAGGGAGCTTCTTGTCCCTCCTTGATGGTTGATGTAAGCTACAGTCGTGATGTTGTCCGACTGAAACCTGATGAACCCCCGAGTCTTTAACTGGGGCCAAGCTAGAAGGGCATTGAGAACTGCTCTCAATTCCAGAATGTTTATTGGCAGGAGACTTTCCTCCTGACTCCATTGTCCCTGAGCCTTCAGAGAATTCCAGACAGCGCCCCAACCTAGAAGGCTGGCGTCTGTTGTTACAATTGTCCAGTCCGGCCTGCTGAACGGCATCCCCCTGGACAGATGTGGCCGAGAAAGCCACCATAGAAGAGAGTTTCTGGTCTCTTGATCCAGATTCAGAGTGGGGGACAAATCTGAGTAATCCCCAGTCCACTGACTCAGCATGCACAATTGCAGCGGTCTGAGATGTAGGCGTGCAAAGGGAACTATGTCCATTGCTGCTACCATTAAGCCGATCACCTCCATGCATTGAGCTACTGACGGGAGTTGAATGGAATGAAGGACACGGCATGCATTTAGAAGCTTTGTTAATCTGTCTTCTGTTAGATAAATCTTCATTTCTACAGAATCTATAAGAGTCCCCAAGAATGGAACTCTTGAGAGAGGAAAGAGAGAACTCTTCTTTTCGTTCACTTTCCATCCGTGCGACCTTAGAAATGCCAGAACTAACTCCGTATGAGACTTGGCAGTTTGAAAGCTTGAAGCTTGTATCAGAATGTCGTCTAGGTACGGAGCTACCGAAATTCCTCGCGGTCTTAGTACCGCCAGAAGGGCACCCAGAACCTTTGTAAAGATTCTTGGAGCCGTAGCCAATCCGAATGGAAGGGCTACAAACTGGTAATGCCTGTTTAAGAAGGCAAACCTTAGATACCGGTAATGATCTTTGTGAATCGGTATGTGAAGGTAAGCATCCTTTAAATCCACTGTGGTCATGTACTGACCCTCTTGGATCATGGGTAAGATTGTCCGAATAGTTTCCATTTTGAACGATGGAACTCTTAGGAATTTGTTTAGGATCTTTAAATCCAAGATTGGCCTGAAAGTTCCCTCTTTTTTGGGAACCACAAACAGGTTTGAGTAAAACCCTTGTCCTTGTTCCGACCGCGGAACCGGATGGATCACTCCCATTAATAATAGATCTTGTACACAGCGTAGAAACGCGTCTTTCTTTATTTGGTTTGTTGACAACCTTGACAGATGAAATCTCCCTCTTGGGGGAGAGGATTTGAAGTCTAGAAGGTATCCCTGAGATATGATCTCTAGCGCCCAGGGATCCTGGACATCTCTTGCCCAAGCCTGGGCGAAGAGAGAGAGAGTCTGCCCCCCACTAGATCCGGTCCCGGATCGGGGGCCCTCGGTTCATGCTGTCTTTGGGACAGCAGCAGGTTTACTGGCCTGCTTGCCCTTGTTCCAGGACTGATTAGGCTTCCAGCCTTGTCTGTAACGAGCAACAGCTCCTCCCTGTTTTGGTGCAGTGGAAGTTGGCGCTGCTCCTGCTTTGAAATTCCGAAAGGGACGAAAATTAGACTGTCTAGCCTTAGCTTTGGCTTTGTCTTGAGGTAGAGCGTGGCCCTTACCTCCTGTAATGTCAGCAATAATTTCTTTCAAACCGGGCCCAAATAAAGTTTGCCCCTTGAAAGGTATACTAAGTAATTTGGACTTAGAAGTTACATCAGCCGACCAGGATTTTAGCCACAGCGCTCTGCGTGCCTGAATGGCGAATCCTGAATTCTTAGCCGTAAGTTTGGTTAAATGTACTACGGCCTCCGAAATGAATGAATTAGCTAGTTTAAGGACTCTAAGCCTGTCCGTAATGTCGTCCAGCGTAGCTGAACTAAGGTTCTCTTCCAGAGACTCAATCCAAAATGCTGCCGCAGCCGTGATCGGCGCGATGCATGCAAGGGGTTGTAATATAAAACCTTGTTGAATAAACATTTTCTTAAGGTAACCCTCTAATTTCTTATCCATAGGATCTGAAAAAGCACAGCTATCCTCCACCGGGATAGTGGTACGCTTAGCTAAAGTAGAAACTGCTCCCTCCACCTTAGGGACCGTTTGCCATAAGTCCCGTGTGGTGACGTCTATTGGAAACATCTTTCTAAATATTGGAGGGGGTGAGAACGGCACACCGGGTCTATCCCACTCCTTAGTAACAATTTCAGTTAATCTCTTAGGTATAGGAAAAACGTCAGTACTCGCCGGGTACCGCAAAGTATTTATCCAACCTACACATTTTCTCTGGTATTGCAACAGCGTTACAATCGTTGAGAGCTGCTAAGACCTCCCCTAGTAATACACGGAGGTTTTCCAATTTAAATTTAAAATTTGAAATATCTGAATCCAATCTGTTTGGATCAGAACCGTCACCTACAGAATGAAGCTCTCCGTCCTCATGCTCTGCAAGCTGTGACGCAGTATCAGACATGGCCCTAGAATTATCAGCGCACTCTGTTCTCACCCCAGAGTGATCACGCTTGCCTCTTAGTTCTGGTAATTTTGCCAAAACTTCAGTCATAACAGTAGCCATATCTTGTAATGTTATCTGTAATGGCTGCCCAGATGTACTAGGCGCCATAATATCACGCACCTCCCGGGCGGGAGATGTAGGTACTGACACGTGAGGCGAGTTAGTCGGCATAACTCTCCCCTCGCTGTTTGGTGAAATTTGTTCAATTTGTACAGATTGGCTTTTATTTAAGGTAGCATCAATACAGTTAGTACATAAATTTCTATTGGGCTCCACCTTGGCATTGGAACAAATGACACAGTTATCTTCCTCTGAATCAGACATGTTTAACACACTAG
>NW_026511192.1:0-61134 GCF_027579735.1 Bombina bombina | reverse complement strand
AGAAACAGGCCTCAAAAAGCTCTTTTTTCCTCCTTTACACCTAGTTGAGCTGGGGGTAATATTTCTCAATGTATCGACAGCCTCCGACAGTGTATTAACGGTTAGCGCTTTCAATGGAAACCTGGTATAATTTATCGATTAACAGCTTCTATTACTTTCTATGGGACGCGAAAATCTTTTCGGCAGCCGAAGTCCGGCAGCCGATATTGAGGTATAACGCGCCATTGGAAACAGTCGTTAAACGCTATTGCTTTCGACAGCATATTTAACGGTTTGCGAGTGCACGCAAACTGAATTACGACTCAATGGAAGCGAGGCCTATCAGTCATGGGAGTCCAAGTTTTATTTATTTACAGATTATATTGATATATATTAGAATCTGTTAAAAATAAACATATATTTAATAGAAAATAATTAAATATTCCAGGAAGTCATCAGATGCCAATCTGAAATGACAAATAATAAAAATGGAACAAAGTTAATACACACGTTGTAAAATATTCATAAAATACATTTAAAATCATATGGTGTCTATGCTCTAACTTTGATCAACATTTTTTAAAGATAATCATTACATTGATTTTAAATTAATGAAATACATACACCATTATATTGTTGATTAAAAATTATATTTAAATATCAAAAATTAAAATTATACATAATAATGTATATCACATGTAAACAATATATGTATGCTGAACATAAATGTAATATTTCATGTCCATTCAAATACCTCTATATCAACTATAATATGTATTCCTTTTTCTGATTGTGATCCCTAAATATCTCATTAAGAACTAAATATGACTAATGTATGTAAGCTACTAATATTCTACAGTCTTCACTAGCATGCATTGGTACACCAACCTGGACAATGCATGGTCTTTGAAAGTCAATTCAGGGGTAAACAGTTGATCTTCAATAGGTGTCTTATTCATCAGTTCATTAAATAGAGGACTGGGAAATACCATCTAAAAAAGTAAAATCATCTAAGTGTCTGATTGTGATCCCTAAATATCTAATTAAGAACTAAATATGACTAATGTATGTAAGCTACTAATATTCTACAGTCTTCACTAGCATGCATTGGTACACCAACCTGGACAATGCATGGTCTTTGAAAGTCAATTCAGGGGTAAACAGTTGATCTTCAATAGGTGTCTTATTCATCAGTTCATTAAATAGAGGACTGGGAAATACCATCTAAAAAAGTAAAATCATCTAAGTGTCTGATTGTGATCCCTAAATATCTAATTAAGAACTAAATATGACTAATGTTTGTAAGCTACTAATATTCTACAGTCTTCACTAGCATGCATTGGTACACCAACCTGGACAATGCATGGTCTTTGAAAGTCAATTCAGGGGTAAACAGTTGATCTTCAATAGGTGTCTTATTCATCAGTTCATTAAATAGAGGACTGGGAAATACCATCTAAAAAAGTAAAATCATCTAAGTGTCTGATTGTGATCCCTAAATATCTAATTAAGAACTAAATATGACTAATGTATGTAAGCTACTAATATTCTACAGTCTTCACTAGCATGCATTGGTACACCAACCTGGACAATGCATGGTCTTTGAAAGTCAATTCAGGGGTAAACAGTTGATCTTCAATAGGTGTCTTATTCATCAGTTCATTAAATAGAGGACTGGGAAATACCATCTAAAAAAGTAAAATCATCTAAGTGTCTGATTGTGATCCCTAAATATCTAATTAAGAACTAAATATGAC
Organism: Bombina bombina; assembly: GCF_027579735.1. Classification (NCBI taxonomy): domain Eukaryota; kingdom Metazoa; phylum Chordata; class Amphibia; order Anura; family Bombinatoridae; genus Bombina; species Bombina bombina. Next base: position 59,398 of record NW_026511192.1, on the reverse strand, counting down.
TAATGTATGTAAGCTACTAATATTCTACAGTCTTCACTAGCATGCATTGGTACACCAACCTGGACAATGCATGGTCTTTGAAAGTCAATTCAGGGGTAAACAGTTGATCTTCAATAGGTGTCTTATTCATCAGTTCATTAAATAGAGGACTGGGAAATACCATCTAAAAAAGTAAAATCATCTAAGTGTCTGATTGTGATCCCTAAATATCTAATTAAGAACTAAATATGACTAATGTATGTAAGCTACTAATATTCTACAGTCTTCACTAGCATGCATTGGTACACCAACCTGGACAATGCATGGTCTTTGAAAGTCAATTCAGGGGTAAACAGTTGATCTTCAATAGGTGTCTTATTCATCAGTTCATTAAATAGAGGACTGGGAAATACCATCTAAAAAAGTAAAATCATCTAAGTGTCTGATTGTGATCCCTAAATATCTAATTAAGAACTAAATATGACTAATGTATGTAAGCTACTAATATTCTACAGTCTTCACTAGCATGCATTGGTACACCAACCTGGACAATGCATGGTCTTTGAAAGTCAATTCAGGGGTAAACAGTTGATCTTCAATAGGTGTCTTATTCATCAGTTCATTAAATAGAGGACTGGGAAATACCATCTAAAAAAGTAAAATCATCTAAGTGTCTGATTGTGATCCCTAAATATCTAATTAAGAACTAAATATGACTAATGTATGTAAGCTACTAATATTCTACAGTCTTCACTAGCATGCATTGGTACACCAACCTGGACAATGCATGGTCTTTGAAAGTCAATTCAGGGGTAAACAGTTGATCTTCAATAGGTGTCTTATTCATCAGTTCATTAAATAGAGGACTGGGAAATACCATCTAAAAAAGTAAAATCATCTAAGTGTCTGATTGTGATCCCTAAATATCTAATTAAGAACTAAATATGACTAATGTATGTAAGCTACTAATATTCTACAGTCTTCACTAGCATGCATTGGTACACCAACCTGGACAATGCATGGTCTTTGAAAGTCAATTCAGGGGTAAACAGTTGATCTTCAATAGGTGTCTTATTCATCAGTTCATTAAATAGAGGACTGGGAAATACCATCTAAAAAAGTAAAATCATCTAAGTGTCTGATTGTGATCCCTAAATATCTAATTAAGAACTAAATATGACTAATGTATGTAAGCTACTAATATTCTACAGTCTTCACTAGCATGCATTGGTACACCAACCTGGACAATGCATGGTCTTTGAAAGTCAATTCAGGGGTAAACAGTTGATCTTCAATAGGTGTCTTATTCATCAGTTCATTAAATAGAGGACTGGGAAATACCATCTAAAAAAGTAAAATCATCTAAGTGTCTGATTGTGATCCCTAAATATCTAATTAAGAACTAAATATGACTAATGTATGTAAGCTACTAATATTCTACAGTCTTCACTAGCATGCATTGGTACACCAACCTGGACAATGCATGGTCTTTGAAAGTCAATTCAGGGGTAAACAGTTGATCTTCAATAGGTGTCTTATTCATCAGTTCATTAAATAGAGGACTGGGAAATACCATCTAAAAAAGTAAAATCATCTAAGTGTCTGATTGTGAACCCTAAATATCTAATTAAGAACTAAATATGACTAATGTATGTAAGCTACTAATATTCTACAGTCTTCACTAGCATGCATTGGTACACCAACCTGGACAATGCATGGTCTTTGAAAGTCAATTCAGGGGTAAACAGTTGATCTTCAATAGGTGTCTTATTCATCAGTTCATTAAATAGAGGACTGGGAAATACCATCTAAAAAAGTAAAATCATCTAAGTGTCTGATTGTGATCCCTAAATATCTAATTAAGAACTAAATATGACTAATGTATGTAAGCTACTAATATTCTACAGTCTTCACTAGCATGCATTGGTACACCAACCTGGACAATGCATGGTCTTTGAAAGTCAATTCAGGGGTAAACAGTTGATCTTCAATAGGTGTCTTATTCATCAGTTCATTAAATAGAGGACTGGGAAATACCATCTAAAAAAGTAAAATCATCTAAGTGTCTGATTGTGATCCCTAAATATCTAATTAAGAACTAAATATGACTAATGTATGTAAGCTACTAATATTCTACAGTCTTCACTAGCATGCATTGGTACACCAACCTGGACAATGCATGGTCTTTGAAAGTCAATTCAGGGGTAAACAGTTGATCTTCAATAGGTGTCTTATTCATCAGTTCATTAAATAGAGGACTGGGAAAAACCATCTAAAAAAGTAAAATCATCTAAGTGTCTGATTGTGATCCCTAAATATCTAATTAAGAACTAAATATGACTAATGTATGTAAGCTACTAATATTCTACAGTCTTCACTAGCATGCATTGGTACACCAACCTGGACAATGCATGGTCTTTGAAAGTCAATTCAGGGGTAAACAGTTGATCTTCAATAGGTGTATTATTCATCAGTTCATTAAATAGAGGACTGGGAAATACCATCTAAAAAAGTAAAATCATCTAAGTGTCTGATTGTGATCCCTAAATATCTAATTAAGAACTAAATATGACTAATGTATGTAAGCTACTAATATTCTACAGTCTTCACTAGCATGCATTGGTACACCAACCTGGACAATGCATGGTCTTTGAAAGTCAATTCAGGGGTAAACAGTTGATCTTCAATAGGTGTCTTATTCATCAGTTCATTAAATAGAGGACTGGGAAATACCATCTAAAAAAGTAAAATCATCTAAGTGTCTGATTGTGATCCCTAAATATCTAATTAAGAACTAAATATGACTAATGTATGTAAGCTACTAATATTCTACAGTCTTCACTAGCATGCATTGGTACACCAACCTGGACAATGCATGGTCTTTGAAAGTCAATTCAGGGGTAAACAGTTGATCTTCAATAGGTGTCTTATTCATCAGTTCATTAAATAGAGGACTGGGAAATACCATCTAAAAAAGTAAAATCATCTAAGTGTCTGATTGTGATCCCTAAATATCTAATTAAGAACTAAATATGACTAATGTATGTAAGCTACTAATATTCTACAGTCTTCACTAGCATGCATTGGTACACCAACCTGGACAATGCATGGTCTTTGAAAGTCAATTCAGGGGTAAACAGTTGATCTTCAATAGGTGTCTTATTCATCAGTTCATTAAATAGAGGACTGGGAAATACCATCTAAAAAAGTAAAATCATCTAAGTGTCTGATTGTGATCCCTAAATATCTAATTAAGAACTAAATATGACTAATGTATGTAAGCTACTAATATTCTACAGTCTTCACTAGCATGCATTGGTACACCAACCTGGACAATGCATGGTCTTTGAAAGTCAATTCAGGGGTAAACAGTTGATCTTCAATAGGTGTATTATTCATCAGTTCATTAAATAGAGGACTGGGAAATACCATCTACAAAATAGAAAATCATCTAAGTGTCTCCAATAGGATGTCTCCACAGCCTTATTCTATCAAATAGTTTGCACTTACCATGTGAACATGTATTTGTATGGTTTTCAAGGTCAGCAGAATTGAAATATAATGCCAGACATGATCCCATTGGTATACTTCAATTTCAATCTTGGCTTTTTCCCCACTGTCAGTCTTGGAAATCTTCACTGTCAGGCTTCAAATTGTTCCCTTTCAGTCTTTAGATTAAGTCATCTCCCTAATGTAAGAAATTATATATAAAGATTTCATACAAGTGTGTGAATCAGTTCTGTACCCCTCTCCCACCCCCCATTTCATAATAAATATCTATCACTAGCTTACTAAGCCTGTGTATGAACCTGTGTTATTTTCTATCAAGTGTGAAGATGAGTCATATTGAGCAGAACAAACCTCTGTGTGACATTGAACCATAGTCATTCTAGAGTATCCCTTTCTGATTATGTACATTTTAAGTAATGTGTAAACAAAGTTATATTTTTAAAAATGTATGCCATATGATGTATTTGTGTACAAATTATGCCAGCAACAGTCCATACATTTCTACTTACCATCTGATGTCCTCTTTAAAAACCAGGTGGCAAAGACTCGCTATAGGACCCAATGCCCAGAGCATCACCTATATTATGAGAAATAAAGATTATTCTAACATTTGATCAATACTAACATGTTTGCACAATTCTCTACTTGTCATTTCCCTAGAGTTCACATCTATTGAAAATACTCCAGTGTAACTTCTATTATTTACCGTCTAAAGTGGCGGTTGATGACGTCTGCTCTGACATCAAGTCCCTCGTCCTGGAATTCCCCCTCTAGAACAGGATCATCCTCCTCATCTCTGAGGAGGTCTCTGTCCACCGGGACGGCCTGCAGCATCCCAGCCCGCTGTGCAATATTATGCAGGACGCTACAGGCTACAACGATCTTAGCCACCTTCTTTGGGTTGTACTGGAGTGCTCCTCCAGAACGGTCCAGGCACCTGAATCTCATCTTCAGGAGCCCGAACATCCTTTCAACCACCGCCCTGGTTCTCTTATGAGCCCTATTGTAGCGCTCCTCAGACACATCAGTTGGGCTACGCAAGGGGGTAATGAGCCAAGGCCGGCTCATGTACCCAGAATCACCTATAAATTTAGAACAGAACATAATTCAAACAGAATACTTAAACTAGTATATTGTTGTATAAATATATTTTTTAAAAACCATAATCCATATTAAAAGTTGTCAGAAACATAAAAAAAAAAAAATAAATTTATATATAAATCTGTATCTTGCCATTTCATCTAAGACATGCTACATATGCGTATTTCTCCTAAACCAAACCTTGTGTAAAATGCTAACTACATGGTTACATTGCATTCTCTATCTGAACACTTAAGGTAAGACATGCTACATATCTGCATTTCAATAAAACTAGACATTAGCAGAAAAAGACAATGACAGGGTTAAATTGCATGAGATAATATCTTGCCATTTCATCTAAGACATGCTACATATGCGTATTTCTACTAAACCAAACCTTGTGTAAAATGCTAACTACATGGTTACATTGCATTCTCTATCTGAACACTTAAGGTAAGACATGCTACATATCTGCATTTCAATAAAACTAGACATTAGCGGAAAAAGACAATGACAGGGTTAAATTGCATGAGATAATATCTTGCCATTTCATCTAAGACATGCTACATATGCGTATTTCTACTAAACCAAACCTTGTGTAAAATGCTAACTACATGGTTACATTGCATTCTCTATATGAACACTTAAGGTAAGACATGCTACATATCTGCTTTTCAATAAAACTAGACATTAGCGGAAAAAGACAATGACAGGGTTAAATTGCATGAGATAATATCTTGCCATTTCATCTAAGACATGCTACATATGCGTATTTCTACTAAACCAAACCTTGTGTAAAATGCTAACTACATGGTTACATTGCATTCTCTATATGAACACTTAAGGTAAGACATGCTACATATCTGCTTTTCAATAAAACTAGACATTAGCGGAAAAAGACAATGACAGGGTTAAATTGCATGAGATAATATCTTGCCATTTCATCTAAGACATGCTACATATGCGTATTTCTACTAAACCAAACCTTGTGTAAAATGCTAACTACATGGTTACATTGCATTCTCTATATGAACACTTAAGGTAAGACATGCTACATATCTGCTTTTCAATAAAACTAGACATTAGCGGAAAAAGACAATGACAGGGTTAAATTGCATGAGATAATATCTTGCCATTTCATCTAAGACATGCTACATATGCGTATTTCTACTAAACCAAACCTTGTGTAAAATGCTAACTACATGGTTACATTGCATTCTCTATATGAACACTTAAGGTAAGACATGCTACATATCTGCTTTTCAATAAAACTAGACATTAGCGTCGGTAAATAACAAATGGTTAAATTTAATCCTATAGCTGAACATGACGCTAACAGTTAAAAAATACAGGGGCAATTGTCAAAATAATTAACCATGTTGTGCACAAATACTCACCAACGAGATAACCAGGGGGCATTTGTCTTTCCTCAAACTGTCTCCACAGGGACGACAGAGAGAGGATGCGGGCATCATGACAAGCCCCTCCAAAATTCGCATACACATGCATAATCCTCATCCGTGCGTCACAAACATACTGCACGTTGAGGCTATGAAAATGTTTGCGATTTCTGAAGGGCAAGTCATCAATTGGAGCACGCAGCGCAATGTGGGTACAATCAATGGCTCCCAAGACATTGGGCAATTGAGCAATATCAAAGAATTCCCGCTTCAGGCGCCTCCAATCACCATCATTCTGTGGGAATCCTATGTATTGCTTACTGATACGTACCATGGCGTTCAGAAAGTTATCAAACACCCCAGAGAATGTACCTTGAGCCAGGCCATGCATGTACAGTTCTCCGGATTGAAAACTCCCGGAGGCCAGGACGTATAGACAGCTTAGCATCTTACTCATGGGGGGAACAGCAGTCCTTATTTGTATACGTGGCTCCAAATGAGGTTTAAGAAGCTCGTAAAGGCCAATGAGCTGTTCGCGATCGAGCCGATACTTATCAAAAACCTCAAAGTCACTCATGTTTTCCAAGGTGGGTCTCACCCTGTAGACACGAGGACCTCGAACCAGACGACCCCTTCGTCTCGGTCTGAGCCGCCGAGGCTGCCTGATTCGACCAACAGCTAGTTCGCCAATAGCACCACCAGCAGCGTCTACCATGTCATCGTCATCCATCTTTCAAAACAGCGTAACAAGGTAAGCACTTGATCTGATGTGGATCACAAGTGATGCATTGGCCATGTTGTTTGGGGGATTTATAGTACAATTAGTCCAATGGTAGTGAGTTTGTAATGATTGCTAATTGTATTCACTTGTTTGTATGTGAGCGGCGCGAATGCTTTCACAGTGGGCGTTTATTTGTTTTTTGCTGAAATGTTAGTTTCAAACAATGATTCTCAATGTGAAAGTGTCAAATATCACACATACAGTGCATGTTTGTAATGTTTGATCATATGCGTAATCAATATTTCTTAAACGCGATCTTATAGTAACAAGCACACGTCCAGGCTAACATGAATGAAAGTGCATAGTTGTGTATAATGTGCATCGAATGTGATCGATCAATGTTGATGCAATATTGTTTGTAAACGATAAAGTAACATCTGCCATCTGTAGTATTGTATATATAAGTGATTTCCGAGCTGTCAATATTGTATGCGTCCCATTAAAATGGCACTAATACTGAATAACTTCCGGCTGCCATCTGTAGTATTGGATATATAAGTGATTGCCGAGATGTCAATATTGTATGCGTCCCTTTCAAATCGCAATAATAATTCCGAACTTCCCGTCTGCCATCTGTAGTATTGTATATATAAGTGATTGCCGAGCAGTCAATATTGTATGCGTCCCTTTAAAATCGCAATAATAATTCCGAACTTCCCGTCTGCCATCTGTAGTATTGTATATATAAGTGATTGCCGAGCTGTCAATATTGTATGCGTCCCATTCAAATCGCACTAATACTGAAGCACTTCCGGCTGTCATCTGTAGTATTGTATATATAAGTGATTGCCGAGATGTCAATATTGTATGCGTCCCATTAAAATGGCACTAATACTGAATAACTTCCGGCTGTCATCTGAAGTATTGTGTATATAAGTGATTGCCGAGATGTCAATATTGTATGCGTCCCTTTCAAATCGCACTAATACTGAAGAACTTCCGGCTGTCATTTGTAGTATTGTATATATAAGTGATTGCCGAGATGTCAATATTGTATGCGTCCAATTCAAATCGCACTAATACTGAATAACTTCCCGTCTGCCATCTGTAGTATTGTATATATAAGTGATTGCCGAGCTGTCAATATTGTATGCGTCCCATTCAAATGGCACTAATACTGAATAACTTCCGGCTGTCATCTGTAGTATTGTATATATAAGTGATTTTATATCTGACAATATTGTATGCGTCCCATAAAAATTGCACGAATACTGAATAACTTCCGGCTGCCATCTGTAGTATTGTATATATAATTGATTTGCGATCTGACAATATTTCTTAATTGTCCCATTGAAATCTCCATAATAATGCTGTTCAAAAGTGTGGTTTACGTATATGTTGTATTGTAGTATTGAGTGTTAAAGTTCCTAAAGGGGCGGTACAGTGGTGAATCTGTGATGTGTATGGTTGAATCTTGTAATGACGTCATGATATTATTAACCTGCCTATGTAGTTGTGAAATCCTCATTGTGTTGTTGTATTGTGCTACATTGTTATTGTGTGCTGAATAAAATCTAAATGTGTGCTTTGTGGTTGCGTGATGGGTGATGCGTGTTATGTACATGTACGTATATATTGTGATTGTGTCCCACATATGCTGACTTCTATATAGCGGTCTGGCATTGTTGTTCCTTCCCATAAAGTGACATCTGTAATCTGGTGTAATGATGTTCGTGTTGTACGTAATTCCTAATGGTTTCTGGTGATGGAATCATGATGTTAAAAGTACAGTAAAATCCATATGTTGTGTTTTGTGATTCCTAGAGAGAATGTAATGTGTTTTTCCCCCATCATTTGAATGCACATGTATGAGTGAATGTTAAACGTAATGTATGTGCATCCATGAGTGATTATGTGTTAAGCCTATGTAGATATGCAGTTGCTGCAAGCATGTGAGTTGAATAACTGAAATGCAATAATAAAGGTAAATGAGAGATGTTTCCCATTGTGTAGTGTTTGTGAATCCAGAAATGTGTATTGAATTTTATTTTAATTGTAAATGTAATTTTATTGAAATAATAATGTGTTACTAGTGATGGGGATTTGTAGTTGATGTAATCTAAAAGTGTTAAAAAGATTTATGGTGTGGTGAATATTTAATATTAAAAAACATAAGTCCACCATAGGGAAATAGTCATTTCTTGATCTATTTATCATAGCTGGGTCTAACGCATGAAATCATGTATTTTCTAGCGCTGGTATTTGGAGTTTTTCAGTCTACGCTATTTGCGTGCGTTAGGGAAATGAGGGTTTCGCGTGCACGAGCACGTCTTCCCAATAGAAGTCAATGGAGGCTCCAAAGATTTCTATTTTTTTTTTCTAAGACTGGTTTTCCTCGTAAAGTGAGTGACGTCATGATCTTGTGTGAAAAAGTAAATAAATCGTGTTCTTTTTGTAATAAATAAATATTTTGTGTATGTCATGTGGTGTATATTGTTTGTATGCATCGATGAGTGTATGTTTGTGATAATGTTATTCGTTAGATGTAGGTATATGAGGGTCTTTTCCCGTATGTCCATGTAAGTCAATGGGAAAATGGATTTGTGTGGATTTTTTTCAAACACCAGAGATCTCGCAACTTTAATCCTTTGTATTTTAACGAAAAAATAAAAAATAAGAAAAATAAAGATAGTGTTGTGTTTGTATGAGTGTAAGTGTACTTTGTGTAATATTTGTTTTGTGATTCGTGGATGTTTTTTTTTGCGGTATATGTTTACTACTGGGTCTGAGGTGGCGGTAGAAAGGTGAGCGTTAGGTGTATTTTGAGTGGCGGTAAATAAACTCTAAATACCGGAGTGCGTAAGAAACCCGCGTTAGGAGCCTCTAACGCTGGTTTTTACGGATAACGCCGAACTCTAAATCTAGGCCATAATTTGGCCCAATAAATCATTCCAAACTATTCTCTCATTACCACACCTTCTGTTTCCTCTTTAGTTTCACATAAATGTTTTAGTCCAAGGATATCCCTCACCTGTACTTAGCATTTATTCAAAATATGCTTATTCATTAAATAAGTAATTGGCAAGCACCCACAATGTGTCATCAACCTGTAGACCTAATGACAAGTCAGTCACTGAGTTCATCTGATTGGTGACAATTTCCCAGTTTTGTTGGCAGGATAACCTGACAAGAGATCACATTTACTACAGATGACATTTAGTATTGGCAGATCATTCATATATAGACTACCAGCCAAAAGTCTCCTCTAATATTCATTGCACTGTGATAAATATTGCAGTGTGCTAATCAAACCAGTAACACTGTCAAAAGAGAAAGATGCAGTAATCTGGCAGTCAAATTGCAAGAGAGTAGTAAGGGTAGAAGATATATCTGACTTACTATGACTTATATCAGTTAGTAGCCATTACAATAGAGTGCAAATTGTACATGACATTATTAAAAAATATTTATTGCAATGTGAGAATATCAAATAAAGATTTACATTTTTCATATATAGATATATAGTTTAACAAAGTTGCCAGTGTCCAGTGAGTTAAGATTCTGTATTACAGTGATAAATAGAATGTGGTAGGATCAGAGTAGCTGTGCTCAGTGGCAGAAAAACAAAAAAGAGATTTAGAATGTCTGAATGAACATTGCTGAGCTGTTGCATGCTTGCAAAACAACACAGAACAGTTACAGTTTCTACAAGAGCAGATGTTTTTTTGTCAAAATCTCACATAGAAAATGCTGCACACATAAAATAATAAACTTCTCACTGTTTCCTGAATTAATACAAAAACTCAAATTAAAATTTGAAAGGTATTAAAGAAAACATCTTGCAAGCTGTACACATTTCTAAAACTAATTTCTAGTACCTCTCTAACCCAATTACTGCTCTTCACATTTCTTACGGCTAGATTTAGAGTTTGGCGTTAGCCGTCAAAAGCAGCGTTAAGGGGTCCTAATGCTGCTTTTTACCGCCTGCTGGTATTTAGAGTCAGGCAGGAAAGGGTCTACCGCTCACTTTCTTTCTGCGACTCCAGGCTACCGCAGATCCCCTTACGCCAATTGCGTATCCTATCTTTTCAATGGGATTTGCCTAACGCTGGTTCTTGGTGTCTTGGAACAAGTGAGCGGTAGAGCCTCTACTGACAAGACTCCTACCGACAAAAAAAGTCAGTAGTTAAGAGCTTTATGGGCTAACGCGGGAATATAAAGCTCTTAACTACTGTGCTACAAAGTACACTAACACCCATAAACTACCTATGTACCCCTAAACTAAGGCCCCCCCACATCGCAAACCCTCTAATAAATTTTTTAACCCCTAATCTGCCGACCGGACACCGCCGCCATCTACATTATAGCTATGAACCCCTAATCTGCTGCCCCTAACATCGCCGGCACCTATATTATATTTATTAACCCCTAATCTGTCCCCCCCCAACGTTGCCGCCACCTAACTACAATTATTAACCTCTAATCTGCCGATCGGACATCGCCGCCACTATAATAAATGTATTAACCCCTAAACCGTCGCACTCCCGCCTCGCAAACACTAGAATAAAATTTATTAACCCCTAATCTGCCGTCCCTAACATCGCCGCCACCTACCTACAATTATTAACCCCTAATCTCCCGCCCGCAACGTCGCTGCTACTATAATAAATGTATTAACCCCTAAACCTAAGTCTAACCCTAACCCTAACATAAATATAATTTAAATAAAACGAAATAATATTACTAGAATTAAATACATTTTTCCTATTTAAAACTAAATACCTATAAAATAAACCCTAATATAGCTACAATATAAATAATAATTACATTGTATCTATTTTAGGATTTATATTTATTTTACAGGCAACTTTGTATTTATTTTAACTATGTACAATAGCTATTAAATAGTTATTAACTATTTAATAGCTACCTAGTTAAAATAAGTACAAAATTACCTGTAAAATAAATCCTAACCTAAGTTACAATTAAACCTAACACTACACTATCATTAAATTAATTAAATAAATTAACTACAAGTACGTACAATTAAATACAATTAAATAAACTAAAGTACAAAAAAAACCCACTAAATTACAGAAAATAAAAAATATTACTAGAATTTTAAACTAATTACACCTAATCTAAGCCCCCTAATAAAATAAAAAAGCCTCCCAAAATAATAAAATTCCGTACCCTATTCTAAATTACCAAAGTAATCAGCTCTTTTACCAGCCCTTAAAAGGGCTTTTTGCGGGGCATTGCCCCAAAGTAATCAGCTCTTTTACCTGTAAATAAAAATACAATACCCCCCCAACATTACAACCCACCACCCACATACCCCTATTCTAACCCACCCAAACCCCCCTTAAAAAACCTATCACTAACCCCCTGAAGATCTCCCTACCTTGAGTCGTCTTCACTCCAGAGGTCTTCATCCAATCCGGGCGATGTGGTCCTCCATCCGGGCGAAGTCTTGATCCAAGCGACAAAGAAGAGGTCCTCCATCCGGGTGATGTCTTCCTCCAAGCAGCAAAGAAGAGGTCCTCCATCCAGGCAATGTCTTCTTCCAAGCGGCATTTTCTATCTTCTGTCTTCTGGATCCATCTTCATCCCGCCGACGCGGAACATCCTCCTTCCCCGACGGACTAACGAATGAAGGTTCCTTTAAATGACGTCATCCAAGATGGCGTCCCTCGAATTCCGATTGGCTGATAGGATTCTATCAGCCAATCAGAATTAAGGTAGGAAAAATCTGATTGGCTGATTCAATCAGCCAATCAGATTGAAGTTCAATCCAATTGGCTGATCCAATCAGCCAATCAGATTGAGCTCACATTCTATTGGCTGTTCCGGAAAGAAGGAAATTTATCAGGTAAACATACATTTTGTTTTCTATCCTAAGATATGGAGAGTCCACAATGTCATTCCAATTACTAGTGGGAACCAATACCCAAGCTAAAGGCCACGGAATAAATAGGGAGGGAAAACAAGACAGGCAGACCTAAACAGAAGGCACCACCGCTTGAAGAACCTTTCTCCCAAAAGAGGCCTCAGCCGAAGCAAAAGTAAAAAATTTGAAAGATTTGTGAAAAGCATGCGGAGAGGACCAAGTTGCAGCCTTGCAAATCTGTTCCACAGAAGCTTCATTTTTGAAAGCCCAAGAAGAGGAGACAGCCCTAGTGGAATGAGCTATAATTCTCTCAGGAGGCTGCTGACCAGCAGTTTCATAAACAAAACGAATTATACTTCTTAACCAGAGGGAAAGAGAAGTAGCAGCAGCCTTCTGAGAAACAAACAAACAGGGCAGAAGACTGGCAAAAATCCTTATTCGCCTGTAGGTAGAATTTTAGAGCACGCACAGCATCCAAGTTGTGCAACAGACGTTCCTTATTAGAAGAAGGATTAGGACAGAGAGAAGGAACAACAATTTCCTGATTATTATTTCTATACGAAACCACTATAGGGAGAAATCCCAACTTATTACGAAGAACCGCCTTATCCGCATGAAAGACAAGGTAAGGCGAATCACACTACAAAGCCGAGAGTTCTGAAGCTCTCCTAGCAGAAGAGATAGCAATAAGAAACAAAACCTTCCAAGATAATAAATTAATATCTATGGAATGCATTGGCTCGAATGGAGCCTGCTGCAAAACTTTAAGAACAAGGTTAAGGCTCCAAGGAGGAGCAACAGGTTTAAACACAGGCCTGATTCTGACCAGGGCCTGACAAAATGATTCAACATCTGGCACATTCTCCAGACGCTTATGTAAAAGAATAGATAAAGCAGAAATCTGACCTTTCAGAGAACTGACTGACAACCCTTTCTGGAGAAAAGATAAAATTCTAGGAATCCTGACCCTACTCCAAGAGTAGCCCTTAGATTCACACCAATATAGGTATTTACACCAAACCTTATGGTAAATCTTTTGAGTAACAGGCTTGCGAGCCTGGATCATGGTCTCAATGACAGACTCAGAAAAACCACGCTTAGCCAGAACTAAGCGTTCAATCTCCAAGCAGTCAGCTTCAGAGAAACGAGATTTGGATGGAAGAACGGACCTTTAGTTAGAAGGTCCTTGCTCAGAGGAAACCTTCAAGGTGGCAGAGATGACATCTTCACTAGGTCTGCATACCAGATCCTGCTAGGCCATGTAGGAGCAATTAGAATTACTGACGCTCTCTGCTCTTTGATACGAGCAATGACTCGTGGAAGGAGCGCAAATGGATGAAACAGGAATGCTAGACCAAACACCCAAGGAACCACCAGAGCATCTATCAGAGCTGTCTGCGTATCTCTTGACCTTGAACCGTACCTTGGAAGTTTGGCGTTCTGCTGAGACACTATCAGATCCAACCCCGGCACCCCCCATTTGAGGGTTAACCTGGAGAACACCTCCGGATGGAGAGCCCACTCCTCGGGATGAAATGTCTGTCTGCTCAGTAGATCCACTTCCCAGTTGTCCACACCAGGAATATGGATGGCAGATAGACAACAATTGTGAGCTTCCACCCACTGAATAATCCGAGCCACTTCCTTCATGGCTAAGGAACTCCGAGCTTCTCCCTGTTGGTTGAAGTAAGCCACTGAGGTGATGTTGTCCGACTGGAACCTGATAAACCGGGCTAAGGACAATTAAGGCCAAGCCATCAGATCATTGAAAATCGCTCTCAAGATGTTTATGGGGAGAGCAGACTCCTCCTGAGTCCATAGTCCCTGCACCTTTAACGAGTCCCAAACTGCTCCCCAGCCTAGCAGGCTAGCATCCATGGTCACAATCACACAGGAAGGTCTTCGAAAGCATGTGCCCTGAGACAGATGGTCCTGAGAAAACCACCACGGGAGAGAGTCTCTTGTCAACTGGTCCAAATCTATCCTCTGAGACTGATCCAAATGGTCTCCATTCCATTGTCTGAGCATGCATAATTGCAGAGCTCTAAAATGGAATCGAGCAAAGGGAATGATGTCCATGGAAGCAACCATCAGACCAATTACCTCCATACATTTAGCTACTGATGCCAAACAGTAGACTGTAGAGAGAGACAAGAGGAGAGAATTTTGGATTTTCTGACCTCCGTCAGAAAAATTTTCATTGATAGGGAATCTATTATGGTCCCTAAGAAAACCACCCTTGTAGCTGTAACAAGGGAATTCTTTTCCAGATTCACTTTCCATCCATGGGAACGTAGAAAAGACAACAAAATCTCTGTATGAGACTTTGCTTGTTGAAAAGATGGTGCCTGAACTAATATGTCCAAGTAGGGCGCCACCGCAATTCCCAGAGACCTGATCACTGCTGGGAGCTGTGCCAAGGCCAAACAGAAGAGCCACAAACTTAAAGTTCGTCTAGAAAGCGAATATCAGGAACTGGTGATGATCCCTGTGGATGGGAACATGAATATACGCGTCCTCAAGGTCTATGGTCATCATGAACTGACCCTCTTGGACCAAAGGAAGAATGGACCAAATGGTTTCTATTTAGAAGGACGATACCCTGAGAAACTTGTTGAGACACTTTAGGTTTAAAATGGGTCGAAAAGTTCCCTCTTTTTTGGAAACCACAAACAGATTTGAATAGAATCTGAGACCCTGTTACCTTACTGGAACTGGAACAATCCATCCCAGAGATGAAAAATCCTGAACGCAGTTCAAGAATGCCTCTCTTTTTACCTGATCTGTAGATAATCTTGAGAGGTGGAATCTTCCCCTGGGAGGGAGAGATTTGAATTCTATTTTGTAACCCTGAGATACTATGTCCACAGCCCAAGGATCTGGGACATCTCATGTACATAGTTGACAAAACAGGGAAAGTCTGCCCCCCACTTGATCCGATCCCGGATCGAGGGCCGACCCATCATGCTGACTTAGACTCATCTGAGGGTTACTTTGATTGCTTCCCCTTGTTCCAAAACTGTTTGGGTTTCCAAGAAGACTTGGACTGCTCCTGCTTGGAAGAGGGAGAGGAAGACTTTTGACCCTTGAAGTTATGAAAGGAACGAAAATTACTTTGATGTCCTTTAGTCCTATTTATCTTGTCTTGTGGTAGAAAAGACCCTTTTCCACCTGTAACATCAGAAATTATTTCTGCTAAGCCAGGTCCAAACAAGGTTTTACCCTTGAAAGGGAGCTCCAGAAGCTAGGACTTGGAGGTAACATCAGATGACCAAGATTTTAGCCACAAAACCCTGCGGGCTAAGACGGTGAAGCCAGACATATTGGCTCCCAGTCTAATAATTTTTATGTTAGCATCATAAATAAAGAAATTGGTTAGTTTGAGAGCCTTAATCCTATCTTTGATCTCCTCCAACGGAGACTCTACTGATATTGATTCCGACAAGGCATCGCACCAATAAGATGTCCATGGGATCCTTAAAAAAACAGCTATCCTCTATAGGGATCATAGTTCTCTTAATCAGAGAAGAAATAGCCCCTTCTACTTTAGGCACCATGCACTATGAATCTTTAATGAAGTCAGCAACAGGAAACATCTTTTTAAAGAACATCATAGTATTTATTAAGATTACTAGATTTCTTAGGGTTGACAGCGACAGGGGTATCAGAGTCATCCAAGGTAGCTGATACCTCCTTTAACAGTACACGAAGGTGTTCACGCTTAAATCTGAAGTTTTTTAAAGCAGGAGCTTTGCCTGGGTTCAAACCCACAACCTTCTGCTCCTGGAGAGGTGGAGCTAACAACTACGCCACATATCCCTTGAGTACAAGCGGCATACAACTTCTTCAGCATCAGACAAAGGAATTATACTGTCCGAATCTGAGATTTCACCCTCAGAGGCTACCGAGGTATCCTCCTCATCAGACCTATGAGAGTGTATAACCTGCGTAGCCGCAGACGGAACAGACACCCTGCAATCTGAGAAATTTTTAGATTTCCTTTTGCGCTTCCTCAACATGTGAGAAACAGATAAAGCCGCTGATACCGCAGAGGATACTTGAGCAGCAAGATCTGATGGCAAATAAACTCCTCCAGCAGGCTGAGAGAAACTGCAGGGCACTGTATGTGATGCCATTGAAGCTTGGGACGGTTGAGGAGAAAGCTGTGGCATTGCCTAAACAGCATCATACTGAGAGGCATTAGGCTCAGAAACAAAAATTTTATCTTTACATTTTAAAGATTTTTTCTAAACATGAGGAACAGAATTGCATGGGTAAAACAATATTGCCCTCAAGACACAGTAAACAATAGTCCGTAGGAACAAACTCCTGCTCCATGATTAAAGTTTCAACAGAAATGACAGAAAAAAATAAGTATCTAAAAATTTTGTAATGTCACTCTAAATTTTACAAAGCAATTTAGTGCTCAAAAAAGGAAACCGCAATTGAGGACCTCTACACCCCAGCAGACTGAGGTGCCTTCCGGATTGTAAAACAACTTGAAAATAATAACTTGTCAGCTCCTCACAGACTCTACTAGTACTAATTGCAGAGCTCTCAGCCGGCGCCGCTCCAATATCAGAGCGGAAGAGAGAGTCATGTGACCGGCTCTTATTGGAAACTGTGCCACAAGTGTAACAATGCATTTTCAAGAGCTGACTCAGCCTAACAGAAAAAAACACTTTCCATCCGCTGACAGTCCTGAGACGATCTTACGGTATCAAGTAAAAACAAAGATACTGCCCAAGAACAACTTTAGTACCATACATATTCACCAGTACTAAGTTGAATAAATATATGAGCCACCTATTGAAAGTTAACCCTTTCATGCCCATAAAGGATAAACCTTCAGTCTCTCACATACATTCATGTGTCTGCAAACTGCCTCATAAAATCTTATACAGTATATAAAGGATTTGATATGTCCCCTTTAAAATGTTGCAGAGTTAAATAAGTAACTGAAGTGCCAGTCTCCAATACCTATAAGACAAAAAAGCACAGCTTCCTGTGAGTGCCATTGCGCACTAAGGGCTGAGCATATTGCAGGGTCATGGGATGTATACCCAGTCCAGTCTGAGAGTGCAGTCCCCTTCTGTCTTTTCTATATGGCTAGGGTGATTACATAAGCCTGTGCACCCTTCACTTATTCCCAGTTTGTTTGTTTGAGAGCATGCATTGTTTGGCTGGTTTAGGGACCCAGGTTTTTGGAAGGGACCTTGACGTGGTACCTGGGCTTGTCCCATTTGGTCAGATGCGGTAACTAACCCTTCCATTTTTTTTCTTTTGATCTTAGCTGAGAGCTTGTAAGTGAGTGCTGGACTTTCTCTGTGTGTTGTATTAATTTCTTTTGTAATTTTCCCTATGGGCCTTGCACCCAGACCTGGCTAACTGCCTGTGACTCTGGGGACAGCACAGCTTCCTGTGAGTGTCATTGAGCACCCAGGGCTGAGCATGTTGCAGGGTCATTGGATGTGTACCCAGTCCAGTCTGAAAGTGAAGTCCCCTTCCATGTTTTGTATATGTCTAGGGTGATTGCATAAGCCTGTGCACCCTTCACTTGTTCCCAGTTTGTTTGGTTGAGAGCATGCATTGTTTGGCTGGTTTAGGGACCCAGGTTTTTTGAAGGGACCTTGTTGTGGTACCCGGGCTTGTCCCATTTGGCCAGATGTGGTAACTAACCCTTCCATTTTTGCTTTTAATCTTAGCTGAGAGCTTGTGAGTGCTGGACTTTCTCTGTGTGTTGTATTAATTTGTTTTGTAATTTTCCCTATGGGCCTTGCACCCCAAACCTGTCTGTGGCTAACTGCCTGTGACTCTGGGGACAGCACAGCTTCCTGGGAGTGCCATTGAGTACCCAGGGCTGAGCATGTTGCAGGGTCATGGGATGTGTACCCAGTCCAGTCTGAGAGTGCAGTCCCCTTCCGTGTTTTGTATATGTCTAGGTTGATTACATAAGCCTGTGCACCCTTCACTTGTTCCCAGTTTGTTTGGTTGAGAGCATGCATTGTTTGGCTGGTTTAGGGACCCAGGTTTTTGGAAGGGACCTTGACATGGTACATGGGCTTGTCCCATTTGGCCAGATGCAATAACTAACCCTTCCATTTTTGCTTTTAATCTTAGCTGAGAGCTTGTAAGTGAGTGCTGGACTTTCCCTGTGTGTTGTATTATTATTTTTTTAATTTTCCCTATGGGCCTTGCACCCAAACCTGTCTGGGTATAAACTGCCTGTGACTCTGGGGACAGCACAGCTTCCTGTGGTCATGGGATGTATACCCAGTCCAGTCTGAGAGTGCAGTCCCCTGCAGTGTTTTACATATTTGTGTATTTAGTCTCCCTATGGGAAAAAGGGGAAACCAGACCTGGACTCCTTGCTCAGTGTGCTTAGAGGAATACTGCTACACCTCACTGACGAGGCCCAATGAAGGCCGAAACGATCGTCTGGGGTTGCTGTGTTCCTTGTTCAGAGAGGAATTGCCTGGTATTTCGGCGCTGGACTGACCGTAATAGGCGGGATCAGACTGATATACTATAGGAAAGTTCTACTCTGTGAAAAGCATTGCTGGGCTAAAAGAAGTTGCACCCAGGTGGTAAATCGCCATAGAACAGGCTAACAATGGTATTGAGCTGGTTGTTCGTTCCTGTGAGTGCATTTCTCTCTGTGTGTATTTAGTCTCCCTATGGGAAAAAGGGGAAACCAGACGTGGACTCCTTGCTCAGTGTGCTTAGAGGAATACTGCTACACCTCACTGACGAGGCCCAATGATGGCCGAAACGATCGTCTGGGGTTGCTGTGTTCCTTGTTCAGAGAGGAATTGCCTGGTATTTCGGCGCTGGACTGACCGTAATAGGCGGGATCAGACTGATATACTATAGGAAAGTTCTACTCTGTGAAAAGCATTGCTGGGCTAAAAGAAGTTGCACCCAGGTGGTAAATCACCATAGAACAGGCTAACAATGGTATTGAGCTGGTTGTTCGTTCCTGTGAGTGCATTTCTCTCTGTGTGTATTTAGTCTCCCTATGGGAAAAAGGGGAAACCAGACCTGGACTCCTTGCTCAGTGTGCTTAGAGGAATACTGCTACACCTCACTGACGAGGCCCAATGAAGGACGAAACGATCGTCTGGGGTTGCTGTGTTCCTTGTTCAGAGAGGAATTGCCTGGTATTTCGGCGCTGGACTGACCGTAATAGGCGGGATCAGACTGATATACTATAGGAAAGTTCTACTCTGTGAAAAGCATTGCTGGGCTAAAAGAAGTTGCACCCAGGTGGTAAATCGCCATAGAACAGGCTAACAATGGTATTGAGCTGGTTTGTTCGTTCCTGTGAGTGCATTTCTCTCTGTGTGTATTTAGTCTCCCTATGGGAAAAAGGGGAAACCAGACGTGGACTCCTTTCTCAGTGTGCTTAGAGGAATACTGCTACACCTCACTGACGAGGCCCAATGAAGGCCGAAACGATCGTCTGGGGTTGCTGTGTTCCTTGTTCAGAGAGGAATTGCCTGGTATTTCGGCGCTGGACTGACCGTAATAGACGGGATCAGACTGATATACTATAGGAAAGTTCTACTCTGTGAAAAGCATTGCTGGGCTAAAAGAAGTTGCACCCAGGTGGTAAATCGCCATAGAACAGGCTAACAATGGTATTGAGCTGGTTGTTCGTTCCTGTGAGTGCATTTCTCTGTGTGTGTGTATATATATATATATATATATATATATATATATATATATATATATATATATATATATATATATATCTATACTACGGATGACATGATAAAGGATTAAAAAAAAAATGTCTTAGGACATAAACATATAAAGAAAATGAACAAACAACTATATAAATATATGAAAAGTATGATATAATAAATGTTCTATTAAATTTGAATGTGTAAATACATTACTGTTCAAAATCTAAATTTTTGACTTGTGAAAGTAGTAACTTTGGGCTCCATTTATTAAGCAGCGGATGCTGCTTTGAAGCCCCATTATTTCAGGAAGTTAAGAAGAAGTCATAAGACCGCTGCTCCTTAACTTCTCCGCCACCTTTAGGATACGGTCGGGATGATTGATGGCCCCTGCTAGCGGATTGGCCATTAGCCATTGGAACACTGATATCTGTCAGGAATCTCTGAATATCCCTTGACATGTATATATTTTTTTTAGAAGACAAACCAAAGTATTGAGCTAGGCCCATTTTGGTATATTTATATGCCACTATTTCACCGTCAAATGCGATCAAATTAAAAAAAATAGTTAACTTTTTCACAAACTTTAGGTTTCTCACTGAAATTATTTACAAACAGCTTGTGCAATTATGGCACAAATGGTTGTAAATGCTTCACTGGGGTCCCCTTTGTTCAGAAATAGCAGACATATGGCTTTGGCATTGCTTTCTGGTAATTAGAAGGGCCCTAAATGCCGCTGTGCACCACACGTGTATTATGCCCAGCAGTGAAGGGGTTAATTAGGGAGCTTGTAGGGTTAATTTTAGCTTTAGTGTAGTGTAGTAGACAACCCAAAGTATTGATCTAGGCCAATTTTGGTATATTTCATGCCACCATTTCACCGCCAAATGCGATCAAATAAAAAAAAAAAGTTACATTTTTAACAATTTTAGGTTTCTCACTGAAATTATTTACAAAAAGCTTGTGCAATTATGGCACAAATGGTTGTAAAAGCTTCTCTGGGATCCCCTTTGTTCAGAAATAGCAGACATACTGTATATCGCTTTGGTGTTGCTTTTTGGTAATTAGAAGGCCACTAAATGCCACTGTGCACCACACTTGTATTATGCCCAGCAGTAAAGGGGTTAATTAGGTAGCTTGTATTGAGCCTCAAGGGTTAATTTTAGCTTTAGTGTAGAGATCAGCCTCCCACCTGACATATCCCACCCCCTGATCCCTCCCAAACAGCTCTCTTCCCTCCCCCACCCCACAATTGTCCCTGCCATCTTAAATACTGGCAGAAAGTCTGCCAGTACTAAAATAAAAGGTTGTTTTTTTTTGTTTGTTTTTTAATTATTTAAAAAAAACATATTCTGCTGTGTAGGATGCCCCCTTAGCCCCCCCCCCCCCCCAAACAGCTCTATTACCCTCACCCTCTACCTTATTGTGCTCTATCTTGGGTACTGGCAGCTGTCTGCCAGTACCCAGTTTGCCATAAAATGTTGTATTTTTTTTATTTTTACATATTTTTCTGTAGTGTAGCTGACCCCCTCAATAACCAACCCCCTCCCAGATTCCTTAGATAAAAATTCCCTCCCTCCTCTCTCCCACCTTATCGTACAATAGTGCCATGCACAATAGTGCCATGCACAATAGTGCCCGCCCATGCGCATGTACCCGTGCATGCTCCCTGTGCCCCCGAACGTGATATCGTCCCCCTCTGACACACAACCCCCACTGATGGCTGCCCACCCACCTTCCTGCAATGGCTCCCACCCACCAACAATCGTGACCATCGATGGCCGATGCAGAGATGCCGCTTGAGAACACTAACAACGTACAGGGTACGTCGTTGGTCGTTAACAACCTGTTTTTTTTACGACTTACCCTGTATGTCATTGGTCCTTAAGGGGTTAATAAATCTATCCCTTTGTGTTCACAAAGTTCACCCAAATATTGTTGCAGAAGTTATCACTTGTAGCTTGCTTTGCGTTCACCCTTCTGTCCAGTTCATCCCAAACCAGCTCAATGGGGTTTAAGTCTACAGACTGTGTAGGCTATTTCATGATTTGAAGTTACTGCCTTATTCTTTCCTTCTAAGGTAATTCTGCCATAGACTGGAGGTATGTTTTGGTTAATTATCTTCATGTAGAATAAACCCCAATGCAAAATGATGTGGTAGTCTCTTTAATTCAGGATGAAACTCACTTTGTGCAATTTGCTACCTCAGCAAAAGAGTCCCAAACCTTCACCCTAACTCCTCCATGTTTGACAGTTGGTGTAACACCATGGGGAACCTTTTTTTTGCCAACTCAATGCCATACAAAAACAATGTGTAATAAACCAAAGATTTTAAATTTTGATTCATCAGTCCATGAGATCTTCCGGTCTTCAATAGTACATTGGTGGTACTTCATGGACCAGGCAAGTCTCTTTTTCTTATTTTGCCATCTTAGCAATGGGTTTCTTACTGACACTCTACTGAAGGCAAAACAGTATTCAAGGCTTTGTATAAAAACATCCTTTATTGGCACTTTTTAAACTTGCATAATAGCAATAAATACTCCCATTGCTGTATTGGAAGCCTGACGCATTTCCCCTCTAGATTGGCGCTTTCTCAAAGATACTCGAAAGAGTAGGGACCTTCTATTTATTCCACTAGTGTACCTTCTTCAGGCTATTTGCTTCAACATTTAAACATTTGTGTTATGTATATCTATACACAACAATATTAAAATCCTTCAACAAATAAAGAAATATATATAACTCTTCCTTCATTCCTATTTTATTGTTTATGTATGTATATATATATATATATATATATATATATATATTCACCCTCCCTAACAGAAAATCCACACTTCCTACTTAAAAAATTACTAAAAACATCAATTAAGCATTTTAACGTTAGAACCCCTTTTATACCTCTTATGAAGGATTACTTGATTTTGCTACATATACTCATGTTAATTTTAATAACAGGCTTCCGGTGGGGCGGAGTTAGCAAGAGTTTGGCACGCTAACTCTTGGCTCTGAGTTGAAGGGCTCCATAGATCTACCCAAGCTGCATACTGTCCTTGGCTGACTGAGAGGGATCCCAGCCTGTATATATGGTTCAGGAGAGCCACGCAGTAGCCGGAAGCCATGTGTTGCAGGCTGACTTACTTTGTGCCGGGAGGCGTTCCTACATATCTAGAAGCAGAGACACTAGCAGCAACGACTAACTGAAGGTACCATATTGTGGACTAAAGAAGGAACGGAGGAGTAGGCTGGTCAGATAGTGTGGTCACAAGCTGCTTGTAACGGAGGTGTGCGGACCAAGCATTTTCCTTTCTTACACCGTAGCTGGAAAAAGCTGCATAGTCCTGGAAGGATCCTGGAGCAGTGAAAGCGGGAGGTAAAACACAAGTACTACCGTGGGCTGCTACTTGCACATCTGAGGGATCTGGTCTCGCTCTAGCTGAAGCACGTCTGGTAAAGTAAAGGCAATGATTACAGCTTTGTGTCTGGTCTAATTTACCTGTATACCTGTTGAGACTGGTTGCACATTGATAGAAACCTGACTGTCAAAGTTAATATAAGGGCTATAGCTCTACGCTTGGGTAGTATATAACGGAGAGCGATTTAAGTCATGGGTGTAGTTGTTACAGGAACACCCAGTCATAATAATTGGCCTAAAAAACCGCTGAAGGAAAAACTAAACATAAGTACTGTAGTAAAGAATATACCAATTGCCTATAAAAGCAGGGGTAAGCTCTTTGTACCATACTGGATCCACTACCTATCACAGTATTCTATTTAGCTGGAAATCCTCATAAGCTGTAAACTAAGGAGCAGTGTATTAGGTTTGGATAGTACGCAGCACTGAAAGCTTGCTCATTGGAATTATTTGTGGGAAATTCTAAGCTACGAACCGGTAGAACCAGTGTATATAATCTCAAGGGCAAGCTGTCTATGTTATTGCTCTTATGGTAAAGCACACAGTTGGCTAAGCTTTCACTGGTATAATTGGAACTTTTGCTTGACACAGGGGCCCAGTGTCTGTTTCCCACTGAGAGGACTGGTTATCAAGGGTAAAAGTAATCCCTTATTACAAATGTATTGACTGAATATAAGTCGTATACAGAGAATGTTCAACCTGCCCTAGGATAAAAGAACTTAACCTGGATGGATGGGACTCTCTATATGTCCCCTTAAATTATTTCGGAGGAGAAGGATAAATCCTGAGGGGGATATCCAAAATGGCAGAATATTTATTTAGCAACTTCTAATTTAAATTGCTGTGCCAAAGATCTATGGTGTTGGGCTATACTGTTATAGCTGTTTAGAGCCAAGGCTGGCTCTCAGCTAAGTGCTACTTTTTTTTCCTTCACATGCTTTTTATTGTATATTTAAGTCTGCTCAGCACAAAATATATATTTAGAGGGGATAATAAGGCACTAGTACAGTAGATGGAGATATTTTGAGGGTAGTATAGTGATTATAACTCAAGACTCTAAGGAGGCTATCTCTGAAATAGATGAGCAGTGAATATAGTGATCAGTCTATAGTGGACATAAGGACTGCTCTTTAGATTAAGATACAAGGGCTGTGGAGGGTCCTGTTTCCCTGTTTTTCTCCCCCCTGCTTTTGGCTTATTTCTCCTTTGGTTCTTACATACCTACAATCTGACTATCAAGGCTAAGCTTCATAATTATATCTCTTTTTAGTGGCAATAGGAATGTCTAGTGTTAATAAGTGGCAGCTCTTCACATTACACATAAAAGGTGTTTAATTTTTCTTAGGGCACTACGTTTCTGTGTTTTTCGGCACTGTATCATCTGAATACAGTGACATAATAATTATTGGCTGAGATACTGTAATTGTCTTTTCCTACTAGTTTTCATATTAATACATGTATTTCACTACACTCACTATTGCACTCTGTACACACTATAGTACAAAAAAAGTGGTTGTTTTTCCTCTTTGTTTATTTTTGCATTTGTGTTGTTTGGTTTGAGATCACATGTAATCACTTATTTGATTACTCCCATTTTTTTTCCTTTCACTTGAAGAGGATTGGTAGTCACCTTCTTCACATACCTCTCATGGAAAGATTTGTTACACATTCTAAATCTAATTCACCTAGTATGCCACCCAAAAACAAAGACAAGAAACTAATGATAGTCTGGCAGACCCACATAGTGAGACAAGTATAAGTAACCTGGATACTACTGTACTTCTGCACCAAATATCATGCGGCTAGATTACGAGTTGTGCAGTAAGAGCTGCTCGGTACTAACGTGCAAGTTATTGTCACCGCTCACTTCCCTACATCGCTGGTATTACAGGTTTAAAAAAAAATGGCGTTAGCAGGCAAAAAGTGAGCGTAGAGCAAAATTGAGCTCCATACCGCACTCCAATACCAGCGCTGCTGAAAGCTGCGGTGAGCTGGTTTTACTTGCTCGTGCACGATTTTCCCATAGACATCGATGGGGAGAGTCGGCTGAAAAAAAGTCTAACACCTGCAAAAAAGGAGCGTACAGCTCCGTAACGCAGCCCCATTGATTCCTATGGGGAAAGAAAATTTATGTTTACACCTAACACCCTAACATAAACTCCGAGTCTAAACACCCCTAATCTGCCGACACCTACATTACACTTATTAACCCCTAATATGCCACCCCAGACATCGACGCCAGCTACCTACACTTATTAACCTCTAATCTGCTGCCCCAACATCGCCGCCACTTACCTAACTTATTAACCCCTAATCTGCTGCCCCTGACATCGACGACACCCACATTATACTTATTAACCCCTAATCTGCCACCCCAACATCGCCGACACCTACATTATACTTATTAACCCCTAATCTGCCACCCCCGACATCACTGACACCTACATTATACTTATTAAACCCTAATCTGCCGCCCCCGACATCGCCAACACCTACATTATACTTATTAACCCCTAATCTGCTGCCCCCAACATCGCTGACACCTACATAATGTTATTAACCCCTAATCTCCCGCCCCCAATGTCGCCAGCAACCTACCTACACTTATTAACCACTAATCTGCCGCCCCCAACGTCGCCGCCGCTATACTAAATTTATTAACCCCTATTTACTAACTACCTAGATGATTGGAACAGCCAATAGAATGTGAGCTCAATTCTATTGGCTGATTGGATCAGCCAATAGGATTGAAACTCAATCCTATTGGCTAATTGCAACAGCCAATAGGATTTTTTCAACCTTAATTCCGATTGGCTAATAGAAATCTATCAGCCAATCGGAATCTAAGGGACGCCATCTTGGATGACGTCATTTAAAGGGAAACCTCATTCGGAAGAAGACGTTGATTGAAGAGGATGCTCCGCTCCGGATGTCTTGAAGATAGACCCGCTCCACGCCGGATGGATGAAGATAGAAGATGCCATCTGGATGAAGACTTCAGCCCAGTTGGATTAAGACTTCTGCCCGGTTGGATGAAGACTTCTGCCGCTTCAGTGAGGACTTCTGACGGCTTTGGTGGCTGAAGATTAGGGGTTAATAAATGTAGGTAGGTGGCGGCGATGTTAGGGGCGGCAGATTAGGGGTTAATAATATTTAACTAGTGTTTGTGATGCGGGAGTGCGGCGGTTTAGGGGTTAATATGTTTATTGTAGTGGCGGCAATGTCCAGAGAGGCAGATTAGGGGTTAATAAATTTATTTTAGTGTTTACGATGCGGGAGGGCCTCGGTTTAGGGGTTAATTGGTAGTTTATGGGTGTTAGTGTACTTTTTAGCACTTTAGTTATGAGTTTTATGTTACAGCTTTGTAGCGTAAAACTCATAACTACTGACTTTCAGTTTACGGTATGGATCTTGGCGGAATAGGCTGTACCGCTCACTTTTTAGCCTCCCAGGCAGACTCATAATACCGGCGCAAAGGAAGACCCATTGAAAAAGGACTTTTTGAAAGCTACGGTAATAACGTTGTGTTACGGCAAAAAAAGTGTGCGGTGCAGCTAAACCTGCAAGACTTGTAATACCAGTGGTAGTGAAAAAGAGCCTTAACACTGCTTTTTTACTCATACCACAAAACTCGTAATCTAGCCGAGAGTTAATAATGCCCCAATTTGACACCCTAAAACAGGAGATGGCCAATCTTACCAGCGAAGTTAAACAATTTTCTACACGAATATCCGAACTAGAATCTCGTGTTTCAGACATAGAGGATAGATCACTCATCCAGGAACAGGCCATTACTATCCAGGAAAGTAAACTAAATACTCTACACTCCAGAATAGAAGAGTTAGAGGATAGGTATAGATGCAATAACCTTATTGGGTTATTGGACTACCAGAGAATGAGAAATTCCAAGATCTACTAAATTTTGCTTCAGTTAAACTTCACTAACTAGTAGGCAGCAATTTAGATAATGTGAGGATTCCCATAGAAAGAGCACATAGAGTGGGACCTGTACGGAAAAATCCAGACGGCACAGTTAGATCAAGAGCAGTAATAATAAAATTCTTGAATTTCCAGGATAAATTTCATGTACTTAGGCTATATAGGAAATAATATTATGATAGGGAACAACAAAGTATTATTGTTCCAGGATTTTTCAGCTGAGACTCAGGCCAAGCAGGCCAGTTTTAAGGCAAGGTTGATATACCCGGCTAAAATTATTTTGGATAATGATGGGAATATTGTAACATTTAATAAGGTGGAGGAAGCTCAGGCCTTCTGTCATAAAAATGGCATGGAGTAAACACTCAGAAGTCTGGGCGACCAAGAACAAATATACAGTGAGTCTGGTTGCTGCCCTTGCGTGGTTCATAGCCCACTTGATACTATGGGGCTGTTCAAAGGAGTATGGATGCTCTCAGTCAGTCAGAATTATATATAAAAGAGAAAGTGTCTCATATGATTTTATAGGCATCATTCTGATAAAGAATGGACTTTTAATAAAGATCTGGGCCACCTATTTCCCTTTTTTTTCCTTTTTTTTTCTTTTCCTTCTCTCATCTTTTATTCCCTCCCCCGCATTTTGTGTATTCACCTCTGCCACCACCTTACTGTAAGGGCTAATGAATAAACTTAATTAATAACTTAACTAATATCCTGGAATATTGGAGGGATTTCATCCCCAATTAAGAGGAAACTTATGATTAAGCATTTAGGGGCCCAAAAACCGGATATAGCATTTGTGCAGGAAACACATCTTAGACCCCAGGAAGCTATTAAACTACAATCTAAATGGGTAGGATAGGTGGTATTCACAGAATTAAAAGAGGCCTAGCTATACTGATCAATAAGAAGTTAGATTATCAGATAAAAACAGTGGGTAATGATCTAGAAGGGAGATATCACATATTAGAACTAGAAATAAATAAGAATCAATTTGTGTTTTGTAACGTTTATGGACCAAACAAGGTAGAGAAAGACTTCTGGGATGGTCTTAGTTTGAAATTATTCCCATTTATCGGGAAAAATATAGTGGTAGTAGGAGACTTTAATATGGCTTTTTCTCACATTGTTGATAGATTACACTCAAGGTACCCGTCTAGGAAAAATAGAGAAAAGAAAGTTTTACAGATGTTTTGCCAAAAATTGTCTCTCAATGATAGATGGCGTACACAAAACCCAGATAGTAAAGAGATCACGTGCGTATCCAAGGCGCATAAGTCCTTCTCCAGAATAGATTATTTCTTAATTGCTAAACATATGATGGGGTGGGAAATTAAGTCCAATATTGGAGAAATAGTGGTGTCAGATCATGCTAAAATTTCAATGGAGGTGGGACATAGAGATTGTGACTCGACAAGCAATGGCAGATTTTTTTTTTTCCACAATACCTCTCACAGAATATACAGTTTAAGGCCTGGCTACAAAACAGATGGAAGCAATTTCATGAAGATAACTGGGAATATCAGGAGAAACCAGAGATCTTCTGGGAAACTGCTAAGGCAGTATTTAGAGGGGACATTAAAGCATATTTAGTCAAGAAGAAGGCAGTAAGGAATAGAAGGGAGGAACAACTGTCAAATACGGTTAGAAATAGCTATTGCAGATATCTGAATAATTCATCTGTTACCCTTTGGAATAAATACAAAGAAAGTAAAATGGAACACAATCTGTTTTTAAAACAAAATACGATTCTTGAGGAACAAAAATAGAAAGCCTTTTTTTCCGGTATACAAGGTACCTCAGCAAAATATTTAGCCAAGATCTCTAAAGTTAGACAGCAGAAGAATATTATAACTTCAGTTATTTATCAAAATAAAAGAACCACGAAGGTGGCAGAAATAAGGCAGGCGTTTTTGAATTTTTTTCAGGATTTATATTCAACAAGCCAGATTAATGCATCTAATAAAAAATGGTTCTGGCATAATGTGAATCAGCCCCAAATTACGAATGCTGATCTTCAGGGCTTAAATGAACCTATTACCGAAACAGAAATAGTTAATACCATAATGAAGTTAAAATTAGGGAAATCTCCAGGGCCAGACTCACTGCCTGCGGAATTCTATAAACTATTGGTTGACCAAATTTCTCCTACTTTATGCGCTCTATAACGAATATTTCATAGGGAACAAACCACAGTCTGCTATATTTGCCGCGTCAAATACCTTGATCCTGAAAAAAGGTAAAGATCCAGAAATACTATCATCTTATAGTTCTATATCCCTATTAAACCAGGACTATAAGATATTAACAGTGATTATTGCCAAACAGATTAAAACAATACTTCGATTATATCATTCATTAAGACCAAACCGGTTTTATGCCGGGTAGAAACCCAGTTAAAAATCTACGTAAGGTACAGATGGTCCTAGATTTTTTCTGGAACAAATTGTAGATAAAAAATCACATGATAAGCTGATGGTCGATGCTGAGAAAGCATTCGGCTTGATCATTTGGGACCATCTATTTGCGTCTTTGGAGGGGTTTGGACTTGACCATTTCAACAGTTTGTTAGGCAATTATATTGGGCTCCCCTCTCAACAGTAATTGTTAATGGGGGACTATCAGATACTTTTGTCCTAAAGAGAGGTACACGCCAAGGGTGCCCCCTATTACCCCTACTGTTTAATTTGTTGTTGGAACCACTTGCAATTCTTTTGAGAAAGGAATTAAAAGGGATCAATCTGGGGGGACAAAAAATGGTGCTCTCTCTTTATGCTGATGATCTCCTATTGTTCATAAGCAATCCAGCAGAAACGATCCCACACATTTTACAGATCTGTAATGTGTTTAGCTCATTCTCTGGCTATAAAATTAACTATGAGAAGTCAGAACTACTTTTGATATATAAACCAACTAAGGTAGTTCCACATCCCTTTAAGGAGACCAACCATATTAAATACCTAGGTATTAATTTGAACAGTAACCCAGAATTGTGGTATGAACTGAACTTGGTAAAGTGCTTTTAAAATACAAAGCTGGGCAAGTTAGAAAAACTTCCAGGTCAGAGGTGAATTCATTAACTACAGGTGTTCTAGAGGTGTATTTAAGGAGAGCAAATAGAGGCATACAGCATCTTGAAAAAGTCCTGAATGAGAGGGTGAAATGCGTAGAAAGGACTGTATGCGAACTGCTGTGAGAAGTGACAAACAGAAGGACACTTGAAAGGAGGAACTCTGCGTACTTTTGTACTTAAGAGCGAAGTAACAACTATAACCTTAACCCCTTGGATGGAAGCACGGCTGTGGTAAGTAAGACTTGCGCAAGGGAAGAACCACACAAAGAATTCTAGCTGCTTGAGACGCGCAGTGCACAGCGGGTCTCAGCAGGAGAAAAGCTGCCGAAAAAGAAGTCAAAAGCAGGTGAGCGAGTATATATACATTTGAAGTGCCCTGCAGAAAACATTTAAAGAGGTGAGAAATCATCTGAACGCTAACGGCTAAAGTAGATAAGGGAGCTACCTCCCACAATTCTCAAAAACTGCTATCACAACTTACTCTGGTATAACACAACGCTCCAGATCACTCAATTGTAAAAAACACCCACACCGATTATCTGTTAGAAGCAGAGACTTGAACACTCTTTTTTGAAAGCACCTGCAACTATATCTGTGTAAAAAAGTAAACAGAGAAAGAACTGTCCGTACATGAACAAACGGAACAGCCTGTAGGCTGAACACATACAAGACCATACCGCTGTCATAGATCACAGCCTATCTATTAGAATATTAGAAGCTATTGATGTGTATTAGCAAACTGTGTAAAAAGTCGTATACTTAAGGGTATTAATTTATATGTGTAAACTGTTTTTTAAAGGTAACTGTCATAGAGGCAAGAATTTTAGAAGAATTGTTATGTTTAACAAACGCAATTGAAAAGAAGTCATTTTTATTTAAAAGCTGACAGTCAGTTATCTTATTTTATTTTATTGCATTTTAGAATAAACTGTAGTATGAATGCTTGATGAATGAAATTTGAGAATATATATATTTGTCTATTAGAACGAATATTTTTATAATTATTGACAATAAAATGTGTTGAAGAATTGACTAAAACCACAGGGGGAGTGGAAAAAGACAACTTTTAAAATTGTCAGAAAAATAATCTACTACTCATTTGAAGTTCAGACAAAGTGCTATTGCATTGTCTCGTTATCTTGCATTTGTTGATAATGCAAATGAACTATGTTGACTGGTCCTTTGAGATCTTAGTAGATAGGGAAATAATCTTATATAGTACGGCTCTTGTAAGTAAAGCAGTAGCAACTATTAGTGGAAGAGAAGCACATATGAAGATTCTGAATATGGCTTACTATACACCAGCCAGAATGGCTAAATGGGTGCAGGATAAAGGGAACTGCTATAAATGTGGACTGGAATATGCGGATCTTGTTCACTGTTTCTGGGTATGCCCAAAAATATGCCAATTTTGGCAAAAAGTTAACTTCTGGTGCAATAGGATACTTGGAGTTAGTTTTAAATTGGATCTGACACAGATAATTTTCCTACACAGATACTCAGTCTGCGTACCTAATATCAGATTTATTAATAAATTGATTCTGACAGGGAGGAATTTGATACTGAAGCATTGGAAAGGTCATAGAGGGCTCAAAATGTCAGAATTCCTCAATAATGTTCAATATCAGATGATTTTTGAGAAGCTTAACCTAAAAATTCCCAATAAGATGCAAATTGAGAGGTTTTTTAGTAAATGGACAACATATATTGACTCGTTACCATTAGGGCTTCAGCGACAAATAGTCTCACATTTTAAATCATCTAGGTGGGTTAAACAACAGTTAGCAACAGGGGACTTTCCCAGAATCTGGTTTTTAGAAGATCAGACGGGAGAGCTGTCCTAAGATAGAAATCAAGTGGTGTTTGCCCCTCCCCTACTTAACTCTTTTGCCCCTTTTTATTTTCTCCCTCTCCTAATAAATATTATAGCGCCCCATATGATAAGAAGTATTGCAGGTCAAGGGAGAAAACTTTGTCCATACCAGATCCTTCCATACCAGGCCCCAAGTGGGTTCTGTCCTTAAAACTGGTATCTGTGTCTATCCGCAATATGAGAAGAGCTGCATCTCTATACATATTTAAGATTATTGTTTCTGGGTTTTTTTGGGGGGGGGGTTCTCTCTGTTTTTCTTTCTTCTTTTCTTTGCTTTGGATAATGACCACATAGGAGTTTATCTTATTTGTCAAACATAAAAATAATATCTGATATTGTACAAAATCAATGTTGATTATGTTTATTAAAATTGGAAACTAAAAATTGACATGAATTTAGAAAAATCTGGGGATTCTAGCTTAGGTATAAATTTACTGAAGAATAAGTTTTGAAGTCTAAATTTACACTGAAGGTTATTCATAAGCCCAAATAACTTGGGCTAGAGTTGCATATTGTTTTGTTTGTAATTGCTTTGGAGTGAATTTGAACCTCGATGTATGTATTTGACATATCGTTTGTGTTACTCTTTAAAAACCCCAATAATTTTTTTTTTTTTTTAAAAAAACAGTAATATACAACGTGTAAATGTAATTGTTTCTGATAATTCTCCCAAGCTCCATGATCCATAGGTGCTGAAATGAAGCCTGATTAATTTCAATACTGGGGTCATTGGAGTTAAACTAGATTTGAGTTAGACAACATAGGTAGCTGTAGATGTTATGTGCCTCTCCTGTACTGCATGTTTTACATTTTGTGCACTACAGTTGTAATCTTTTTTATGTTCTCTTTGCAATTGTTGTAATTTTGTGGAGTGCTAGCACTGGGCTAAGAGCCTGACCTCTACAATTAATCTTCATAGTGTCTGCTTTATAATTCTGTCTATGTTTGGTGTACTTCAAATCTAGTTACAAAGGAAATTAGTTACACAATGGATTATATAGTTTCTTCTCAAAGTGACAGTAAACTCATTGAAAATGTTATATAAAATGATTAGTTGTGTGAAATAAAACAACTTTGCAATATATTTTCAAATGAAGAGTAATCAATAAAAATCATTCTTTCATGTAATAAATGGCATGCCACACATTGTGGTAGATTAGATATAAAAGTGTAAACAGGCAAAATTGCTGCTATAGGTACGTCAGTAAAATCTGTCCCGACTAATCTATTATTTAACTAAAGTTGTATATTTCATATGTTTATCCCTCCCTGCTTATTTGGATGCTGTAATTGTGTAGCATGACTCAAGGGTGTTGATAAAAAGACTGAAAGTTCTTGTTAAAGGGATGTTAAACTCCTAGCACATAATCACAATTAATCAGTGCATTGCATATGAAGTTTTAAAAATCAGTCAACTCTGACATTTTGTGCTCGCTTCCATTGAGCCGTAAAAAATGGAGCCTTAAGGTACCGAAGTGGGCAACAGCTAAAAGTAGTTTACGGCTCCATATTTTTGAGTTTGTACAGAACAAGTGAGTATAAGTGTAGACAAATTATATCTGGTATACAGGTGTACATAATATATATAAATCCAAACAACATAGATTTTGGCAAAAATATAAAAAAAATAGCAAAAAGAACAAAACAGGTATGACTGTGTGTATATATATATATATATATATATATATATATATAGTACAGTATATATACTGTATACATATATATATATATATGTGTGTGTAAAAAGACCTTTCTCTAAGTCAAATTATTATTTTTGCCAGATGTACACTAAAAATAAAACCTCTATTTTTTCTTTATGGAATAAATATTCCTCAAGATACATTCAAGACCTCTCTTGGGCCTAATTTTTAATATAAATATATAAGAGGAAAATGCAGTATAAATATAAAACAACAAATATAAAGCTATATGTTAACAATCTGTTAGGCAAGGGAATAACTAAAAATAGTATCAATATTTCAATATCTTACTAGCATATAGGATTGTCAGCATACACCAAGATTACAAGTTTTGCGGTATGGTGCGGTACGGCTATACTGCTGAAAAATTGGCCATTGTGCCTGGAATGGCAGGTCTCCCGTATTACAAGTCGCTGCGGTATAGCTATAACATAAGCGGTTTAGCCTGT
The DNA here is from genome assembly GCF_027579735.1 of Bombina bombina. Classification (NCBI taxonomy): domain Eukaryota; kingdom Metazoa; phylum Chordata; class Amphibia; order Anura; family Bombinatoridae; genus Bombina; species Bombina bombina. The sequence goes on along the minus strand of NW_026511192.1, from coordinate 24,681 downwards.
AAAGCAAACAATCCATTCCGCACTCAAAAAATGACGTTTGAGTGTGGGATTTTCATAGCATCTGTATTACAGGTTGTGCGGTCCAGCTAAAATGCTTGTGTTACAGCCTATACGCCCTAATCCATACCGCCATCTGAGACCAGTAGTTATGGATTTTGTAAAACAAAAATGTTTCAACTAAAATGTTGCAAAGTACACAAACACCCATAAACTACCTATTAACCCCTAAACCGGCACCCTCCTGCATCACAAATACTATAATAAACCTATTAACCCCTAAACCGCTGTCCACCAACATCGCCAACACTAAATAAAACTATTAACCCCTAAACCGCCGGCCCCCACATCACAACTATTAAACTAAACCTATTAACCCCACATCGCAGCACACTAAATGAAACTATTAACCCCTAAACCTAAACTCCCCTAATTTTAAATTCAATTTCCAATATAACTATCTTTAAATAAATAAAAACTTACATGTGAAATAAAAAAAACTAAGTTTAAACTATAAAGTAACCTAACATTACTATTTTAAAACAATAAAATTAATGAAAAATAAAAAAAACTAAATTACAAATTAAAAAAATACTAAGATTAAAAAAAATAAACAAAATTATCTAAAATATTAACAATTAAACCTAATATAATACCTCTATAAAAACCAAAAAATCCCCCCAAAGTAAAAAAAAACCTAAACTAACAATAAACTACAAATAGCCCTTAAAAGGGCCTTTTGTAGGTTATTGCCCTGAAGCAATCAGCTCTTTTACCTTAAAAAATGACAAAGTTGCCCCTAAAAGTAAAACCCCCCACCCAACCAACCCCCCTAAAATAAAAAAGCCTAAGTCTAAAAAAAACTAAGCTACCCATTGCACCTAAAGGGGCATTTTATGGGCATTGCCCTTAAAATAGCATTCAGCTCTTTTGTGCCCAAAGCCCTAATCTAAAAATATAAAACACCCCAAAAAAAATAAAAAAATAACACTAACACTAGGAAATCTACTCACAGTTCCTAAAGTCCGGACATCAATCTTCATCCATCTCTGGGGCATCTTCTATCTTCATCCCGGTGGTGCGGAGATGTGGAGGCGTGGAGCAACGTCGCCGGTGGCGCAGACATCCAGCATGGAGGATCCTCTTCATACGATCACTACGTACACTGAAGATCGAATACAAGGTACCCGTTTAAAAATGGGGTACCTTGCATTCCTATTGGCAGACAATAGAATGAGAGCTACTGAAATCCTATTGGCTATTCAAATTAATTGTTAGGTTACCTAATTGTTAGGTTAGGGGGTGTTTTTATTTTGGAGGTTTATTTTTGTTTTTATAGGGTTATAAGATTAGGTTGAATTGTTATTATTTTGGATAATTTAGATTATTATTTTTTGTAATCCTAGAGTTTTTTATTTTTCTTAATTTTAGAGTTTTTATTTTTTTGTAATGTTAATTTATTTTTTCCCGTAGTGTTAGGATTTTTTTAATTTGTAATTTCATTTTTTTCCCCTTAATTTTATTGTTTTAAACTAGTATAGGTTACTTTTTAGTTTAAACTTAGTTTTTTTTTTATTTCACAGGTAAGTTTTTATTTATTTAAAGATAGTTATATTGTAAATTTAATTTAAAATTAGGGGGTGTTAGGTTTAGGGGTTAATAGTTTAATTTAGTGTGTTGCGATGTGGGGGGCCGGAGAACTAGGGGTTAATAATTTTATTTAGTGTTGGCGGTGTTGGGGGGCAGCGGATTAGGGGTATTTAGACTAGGGGTTTATGTTATGTTAGGGTGATAACATCACTTTCTTTTCCCCATAGACATCAATGGGTTTGTGTTACGGCAATCTCTATTCCGCGATCGCATGTGGTAGTTTTTTTCTAACACTTTCTCTCCATTGATGTCTATGAGGGAAAGCGTGCACAAGCACGTCAACTCAGGCCTTGGGTTTTGTGCGGTATGGAGCTTATCGCACCATACCACACAACAAGAGAAGGTTTTTCAGTAACTTGTAATGGCAGCGCTATGGAAAGTGCAATAACGACAATTATTTTGCGTTATTTACACACACGTTATAGCGCAAAACTTGTAATCTTGGTGATAGTTTGTACAAAGATTGATTACATCTGGTATACATCTGCTATGACTGTATATATATATATATATATATATATATATAGGTAAAGACATTTCTCTAAGTCAAATTATTATTATTTCCAGATGTACACTAAAAATAAAACCTCTATTTTTTCTTTTTGAAATGTAACACAACGAATTAAAAGCTATATGTTAACAATCTGTTAGCAAGGGAATAACTAAAATAGTATCGACATTGCAATATCTTAATAGCATATAAGATTGTGGGCATAGTTTGTACAGAGACCGATTACATCCGGTATACATCTGGTATGACTGTATATATATATATATATATATATATATATATATATATATATAGGTAAAGACATTTCTCTAAGTCAAATTTATATTTTTGCCAGATGTACACTAAAAATAAAACCTTTGCTTTTTCTTTATGATATAGTGTTTACAAATGATTACAAATGTGGTGTTTGCAAGCTGTATCTATATTAATGGCTAACAAAGTATTAAAGGGACACTAGACTCAATTTTTTTTTTAATGATTCAGACAGAGCATGCGATTTTAAGCAACTTTCTAATTTACTCCTATTATCAATTTTCTTCGTTCTCTTGCTATCTTTATTTAAAAGCAGGTGTGATGCCTAGGAGCCGGCCCATTTTTGGTTGAGAACCTGAGTTATGCTTGCTTATTGGTGGGTAAAGGTAAGCCTCCAATAAGCAAGTGCTATACATGGTGCTGAACCTAAAATGGGTTGGCTGCTAAGATTTACATTCCTGCTTTTAAAATAAAGATAGCAAGAGAACAAAGAAAATGTAATAATAGGAGTAAATAAGAAAGTTGATTAAAATGTCATGCTCTGGGGGCGGAGCTACGCCGTGCTGGGACATGGACGTGTAGTAAAGAGCTCCGGAGCTGCCGGGAACATGAAGGCACTTTAATTGGCATACCTGGGGGCCATTCGGGTCATATTTTATCTAAATCAAGGGAGAAGTACCTTTTGCGCTACTTAACACCAAGCAGCTATTACCGGAGCCGGATTCCCCACCTCACTCGGAGTGCACTGCTGCAGCGGAGGTGACGGCCGCCATCTTGCCGAAGGCCTTACCCTCAGAGCCCGGTCTAACTACTCCACTGTGGCCGGACTGGAGTGGGACCACAGAGTAACCCCTATTAAGCGAGGGGTTTCAACACTGAGAGAGTCATCCGGAGCCGCTGTTGCGGTTCAGTCTGCTGCAGACAGGAGAAGAACGGGCTGCCTCTCTGCCCGCCATGTGGGCTCCGCAAGTATAATCCTAACCTCTCACTAATTAAGCTAGGGAGTGAAGGGGGGCTCACTGGGACAGATCTGCCTGCCATCTTTTACTAACCCCCACAATTTAGGGCAATCTATACACCCCGGTGCTTACACTGTATACCGGGCTTTTAATCCGCCAGCCAGCATACCTTTTCAGCGGATCCGGCTCTTAAAGACATACTCATTCTACCTCAGTGTACCCCGTGAGTGGAGGCAGGCTGCAGTTTTTGGGCTCTCTATAAATTAAGACATTTACTCTCTTAACGCTTACATTTTTGCTCCGGTGTGGCTTGGGGCCAAAGTCTGTATTCGCCTGAAACAACAAGTGGTGTCACTCTCATTAACCATATTACAGCAGCAGTTCCTCCTTGCAGCTTGGACTGTGCTTGGGACTTTGACATTACTCTTTTACACTAAACTAAAGGGGCTTCATTGTTTTTAGGCACTTCTCCTCCACCTATCTCATTTGCCTCATTATGGCGAGTAAGAAGGGACATAAACCAGACAAACAGAACAAGCCCTCACTGATTGCACCTTCAGTTTCTGCATTTTTTCAACTACAAGAACCTACTAACCCAGATTCTGACCTCTCTCAGGAGGCTACTCTTATTAAAGCCACAACCCCCACTATGCAGGACCCATTACAGTCCATACAGTCTCAGATTGCTGGGCTCCCATCTAAATCTGATATTGAGTCACTTAAAAAATTCATAAAAGATGAAATCAAGGATCTGAAGAAAGACCTAAACGAATTAGGTTCCAGAATGGAATTTCTGGAAGATGGTCAAGACCACCTCAATAATTGTAATGAGTTTTATTATGTTGGATCTCAACTGCCTTAAAGTGTGAATGTTTCACTTTGAAATACAGACTATTATTTCAGCATAGGCTGTGATGATTCAAAGTGAGTTTTAATATATGATGAATTGAAGTATGAGTATATATTTATAGAGATAAGCTACAATTACTGTGTAGCAATATTCCAAAATATAACTGAAAATGAAGTACAAGATTTCTGAAATAATATTCAGGATTGGTAAGCAGTGAATTTCAATATTGTGACCTTTGTTTAAATAGGTAGCAAGAGTTATATGGACTAACCACCGTTAACCTTATTGTAGTAGTAACCGAGTAATGTAGTGAGAGAGAACACAGAAATCTGCAGCTGCTGACAGGGGCGTGTCAAGTACACAGGAGTTCCCCTGCTGATGACGTCAGAGCTGTACCGTAGCGTTATAGTGAAACTGGTTTGTTGCAAAAAGTTATATTGAAACAGAAGTAGCGATATGATAACAATTGCAGCAATTTATATCAGTTAACTGTGTGGCAGCAACTTAAGATTTTATGTTACTTGCGGTTATTTCTTGAAAGTCCCGGTTTGTACTGCTTGCAGGTGTCTGATGAGAAAGATCCAATCCTCAGAGTAAAAGTAACTTAGATGAAATAAATTCGTTCACTGGGTAGCAGTTTGTAGTAACAGTTCCTGCTGGTAATTGTAATCCAAATACTTGAAGTAGCAAATATCTTCAATTCGTGAAATAATGCACATGTTAAGAAATAGATGCATAGAGCTTAGCTGATATGAAGTTAATAACTAAGCACTTGTTTGGGGCGGAGACATGACTTAAATAGAGGTGTAAGGTGAGCTGTAGAAGAAAAAAGGAAAACCAGGAGTGGAATCCTTACAATAATGTAGTCAGCACTAACACCCGCCAACTCAACATACATGATTCTATGATTCAAAATTTGTCCGATAAAATTGAAGACCTTGAGAATAGAGGGAGAAGGAACAACTTGCGCCTTAGGGGAATCCCAGAAGAGATCTCTCCAGACCAACTTAAAGCCTACGCAATCGAATTGTTCCACTCCCTCTTACCTCAGGCCCCGACCTTGCAAAATGAGGACATTGAATGAATTCACAGGGCTCTACGTCCACCTGCTAGACCCCCAGCTCCCCCTCGGGATGTTATCCTTAAATTTTTAAAATTCACCACCAAAGAGGACATCTGGCAGGCCACAAGGATGAGGCGGTCTATCCAATTCAGAAGCCACAACATACAGGTATTCCAAGACCTATGCCCTCAGACTATACAGCGCAGGAGAGAAGTTCGCTTTATAACCAAAACCTTACAAGAGAATAGTATACGATACAGGTGGGGCTTTCCTTTCAGCCTCATTATTTCCCACAATGGGGCCCAAATTATTTACAAAAGTTACTCTGACTTAGAGGACATCTCCAAGAAGCTCAATCTTTCCTTTGACCCACCCCCGGACAGGGTCATAGATATCCCACCTCGGACAGATCAGATGGAAGATGGCTCTCCAAAAGAACAGAGACCCCTCTGGTCAAAAGTTGCCTCCAAACGGCGCAAGACCGGCCCGCCTTCTGCGGCCACAGACTCTTGAATCATATTTTGCTCCTGATCCGGCTGTGATAACTGTACGGGACATCAAACTCCTTCTGATTAAATCCTGCTACCTCTCCATCTATCCGGCAGGATTAGAGTTTGATGTATGTTCCGCTGATCCAGTGGTATGTTTAAGACTTATATATATGTTGTTGTTTTTTTCAAGCTTCTTCCTACCGCCCAGCTATCTGAACTAATCCCGTTTTGGCCCTCCAGTATATGCTAAATACTTATTTTTCAACTAGAAGCATGCCTCACTAGTATCCCGCATCATTCTTCCCCCCAGTTGATGCATTTAAAGACTTTCTCATGCATCCCTTGTGTGTATAGAAGATCTCATTTTGGTTACTGTTTTTTTTTATGCTTTTTATTATGTTCATGTTCAGGTTTATTGTTCCACACATTGTTGAATGTATTATCACTGTGTTTTTCAACCCCACCATTTGCTTCACTGCCTGTACCCATGGTATTCTTATGTTCTAGAGACAGTCATTTTTATATTATGGCCTCCCCTCTGATTGTCGCGTCTCCACGGTCAACACCTGTCTTATCCTGTCCCCCTCCCTTTCAAACTGAGCTTAACTTTTTATTGTGTGTCTATTGCCAGGCTACCCAGGCTTACTCAGGGGTTTGGGAGAGCCTTCTGATAGTCCAGTCTATATTCTCATTGCTGTACATGCCTCACCAGACCCTAATCATACACTCCCCCCTTGGCCATGGCTGACAAATCTGGGTCCTTAAAAATTCTATCTCATAATGTCAAAGGGCTAAATGTTCCCCAAAAGAGAAGCAGGGCTTTAAGAGACTACCAAAAACTTAAATGTGATATTGTCCTACTTCAGGAGACTCATTTTAAGAAGGGTAGGGAGCCCCTCCAGTCCTTAAGAAGATTCGGCCAAGCTTATCTATCCTTACATTCCTCAAAACACAATGGTGTGGGTATTCTCATACGGAAACAAACCCCCTTCAATCTCACCAACATTTTTAGAGATAGGGAAGGCAGACTTATTGTAATTACTGGCAGACTTTTTAATAAAGTCATTACTATAGCTAATATTTACGCCCCCAACTCACATCAGGTCCAGTTTTATGCTCAGTCCTGTAACATTGTATCGGAATTAGCCAGGGGGGCCCTTGTCATGGGGGGAGATTTCAATTTGGCACTTGATCCCACCTTAGATTGCTCCTCAGGTAGTTCTGCGATTCCACAGAAGACTCTAAAATTAGTAAAGTCACACATTTCCAAATTAAACTTACACGACACTTGGAGGATTTTTCACCCATATGTTAAAGATTACACATTCTACTCTTACCCACACCAACTATACTCTCGGATAGATCTCATGATAGATGTTACCAGCTTAGCTTTAGTTCAGTCTACTGAAATTATGCCCATAACCTGGTCTGACCACGCCATGATTAGCTGCCTGGTTAGTTGGCCTACTTCTCCTAGAAGAGAACATACTTGGAGACTTGATGAATCACTACTATCTGACCCCCTGACCAAAATTCAGATTCAGGGCAACCTCGAATCTTACTTCTCCATAAACTCCACCCCTAACATGTCCCCACTCTCGATATGGGAGGCCCACAAATGTGTAGCGAGAAGAGACTTCATAGCGATAAAAGCGGCTAGGGATAGACAAAACTCAATAGTTCTCAAAAACCTACTAGAAGAATTAGATAAATTGCAGGATATCCATAAGAGACATCCTAAGGCCCACTCACTACTCGAACAGATACAACATAAACAAAGCCAACTGGCCCTCGTTTTGGGACTCGAGGCCAAACGCAGAGCTCTCTTCCTTAGGAGACGATTCTATGAAGGGGGTAATAAACAGGGGAGACTGTTAGCAAGACTCCTACGTAGTAAAGCCTCTAAAAACTATATTACATCAATCAAAGACATTGGGGGCAAAACCCGGTTCACTTCTAAAGACATAGCCAATAGCTTTAGGACTTACTATGAGGACCTATACAACTTAGATAGAACCTCTACCCCTTCCTCGACTTCTGACATATCACGCTACTTAGCTACACTCCAACTCCCTTCCCTGACTGCCGAACAGAGATCTAACTTGGAATCTCCCTTTTCACTAAAAGAGCTCCGAACGGCCATCCTGTCTTTCCCCTCAGGCAAAGCCCCGGGGCCAGATGGTTTCGGCCACGCCTATTACTCTAAATTTATTGACATCCTGGCTCCCCCCCTGCTAGCCCACTTCTCTGATATTGATAACAATAAATATTTTCCCCCGCAATCCTTACAAGCCCATATCACCGTAATTCCGAAACCAAACAAGTCCCCTGACCTTATCCCCAACTACAGACCGATCTCCCTACTAAACGCCGACATTAAAATTTTTGCCAAAATGATTGCCATTAGACTCAATCAGTTTCTCCCCCTTCTAATCCACCAGGATCAAGTTGGGTTTATCCCCCATAGAGAGGCGAGGGACAATACGGTTCGCAATCTCCACCTTCTGTACCACGCTAAAAAGCAGGGCCTTCCCGCGGTTTGGCTTTCCACCGACGCGGAGAAGGCCTTTGATCGGGTTAGGTGGTCCTTTCTCAGAGCTACCCTACAGACTATGGGCCTTGGAGATTCTATGCTACATAGGATCTTTGCCCTCTATAATTGCCCCAATGCCCGCATCTCCCTAAATGGCATTCTCTCCCCGCCCTTCCAGATTACGAATGGTACCAGACAGGGGTATCCCCTATTACCCTTATTATTTGTATGTCTCTTGGAGACTTTCGCCACTAGAATCAGGCAAAACCCAGGGGTTGAGGGAATCCGGATAGAGGATCAGACTTACAAATTGTCCCTGTTTGCAGATGACATTTTATTCTCCCTTGCCAACCCAGTTAGTTCAATCCCTCCCCTTTTAGAAGAACTGACCCTTTTTAATAAATTGTCGAACTTCCTCATTAACCATTCAAAATCAGAATTCCTTGTGATCTCCATGACACCTAACCTTTCCCGACAGATTGGGCTCATTTGCCCCTTTCCCCATTGTAGATATTCCCTTAAGTACTTAGGCACACACTTATCAGACGACTTTGACTTATTGTTCTAGCTAAATTATATCCCTGCCAGGATCTCCCTAGAGAGGGAGCTCTCCTCATGGCACTCAAGGCATCTCTCTTGGATTGGTAGAATAAATTCAATAAAAATGACAGCTTTTCCCAGACTCTTATACCTCCTGCAAGCCCTCCCTATTCCCCTCCCCCCCGATTCCTCCCCAATATTCAAAGACTATTCCATTCTTATATATGGAAGGGCGGCCCTGCCAGAATCAATAACAAGACTATGATGACCCCCGTATCCATGGTGGTTTGGGGGTCCCAAACTTGGATCTTTATAGACAATCTATCTTTATCCAAAGAATTTTGGATTGGAGGAACCATAAGAATCAAAAGAGGTGGGTCTACCTAGAGGAACAACTCAATAGAGACCTAGACCTTCATTCCGTTGGCTGGTCTTCCTGCGGGAAGGGGCTGACAAAAGATATTAAAAATCTGATTACTCAGGAGACCCTGACTCAATGGGGCATAGTCAACAGAAACAACCCCTACATCTCCTCAGTTCCGTCCCCGCTTACCTCTCTGATTTATAATACTGAATTTTCCCTGAAAGACCTAGGGGTATATCACTCCGACTCTAAACTCTCCCCCGATGTCTCTTTACACCACTTGGTTGACAATGAAAATATACATACACAAGAAAAACTGATTGAGCTAGGGTATACTTGGGCCCAGAACTGGTATAACTATAGACGAGTCCACCATTACATCTCATCCCATAAGCAACACCTTAATATGGTGAGACCTATGACAAATCTAGAGAAACTACTGTCCTCTGCCGCCCCTCTTGGCCACACCTTAGCTAAAATCTACTCAATTCTAACCCAACCCTCCCCTGGCTTCCTCCCCCGCTCTCTCGAATCCTGGGAGAGAGAACTTGGAGTCACCATCCTACCCCAGACAGCCAGATCCATTTTCACTAACACTAAATCATCTTCCGTTTCGGCGGGGATACTAGAGTTGAACTATAAAATTCTCCATAACTGGTACCTTACCCCACGACATTTACATAAATTTTATCCCTCATCAGGGAACCGTTGCTGGCATTGTGGCCATGTGGGAAGTGGCATGGGCCATATGTGGTGGTGGTGCAACAGTGTTAGCCGGTTCTGGAGATCCATAATCGCTGAGATAGAGACAATTTTTCAAATGCTACTCCCTCTTGACCCGCTGGTACTCCTCCTCAATAAACACATTAAACTCCCTTCCAAAGCCCATAACATCCTTTTCCGTATTTTTTCAAACAGCGCTAAATCTTTGATCGTCAAAAATTGGAAATCACAAGAACCCCCAGACCTAGTCATGTGGAGAAGCAGGGTGACTGACTTCCTAGAATTAGAGGAGTATAGATTTTTTAGAATGGACTCCAGAGACGTGTTCATTACTGCCAAAAACATGTGGGACCACTATATTAGCCCAGTTTGAGTTCACCGCTAACTTTTTCCACCCAACTTTCCCCCTCACTTAACTCTCACTGGACATGGAGACGCTGACACCTCATTAAATTCTGTTTTTTTATGACATATCTTGGTACTTCTGTGATAATGACATAGCTGAAGCAAAACCCAGGCCTGATAGGCCCTTTTTTTGTTGTTGTTGTTTCTTTTCTTCTTCTCTTAATATTTTCTTATTCTTTATCCAATTAGTACTTTCCAGGTATTGCAAATGTATTCTCTGTAAATATCATTGACCAACTTGTCTTGTTATTTCTTTTGTTTTTGCAAAATTTGTCATCTACTCTGGAAATATATCAATAAAAAAAAAAAGATTTTGGATTAAAATGTCATGCTCTATCTAAATCATGAAAGAAAAAAATTGGGTTGTGTCCCTTTAATGTATCCCTTTAATGTAATGTATATTTATAAGATATTTAATATAAAGAGAAGCTGTCCTACTACTTCCGGCAAAAATACAGAAAAATAAAAAGATCATGCTCTGCAATTACATTTTATAAAGGATTATATCAGCAGCTCCTAAATATCAATGGAATGGTAAACTCATCAAACCTGAAGTCAGTTGAATACCAAAGAGTAAAAAAAAAGAAAAAAAGAGCCAGATTAAACACATATATAAGTCGTATAGCACTTGGAATAAAATAGCAGGCACAATGTGAATAACATGAGCGCCCAAGGCAAAAAAAACAGTTATCAAAAGGGAAACTATTAAAAGACTAACTAATAAAGACTAACGGCTAGATTACGAGTTTTGCAGTAAGCTAAAAAACAGTCGCCTAGATTTAGAGTTCTGCGTTAGCCGTCAAAACCAGCGTTAGGGTTTTTTGGAGCCTAACGCAGCCATTCAGACAACTCTAAATACCAGCGTTGTTTAAAAGGTGTGGGGGAAAAAAAACATGCGTAGCTAACGCACCCCTTTGGCCGCAAAACTCTAAATCTAGGCGAGTGTTAACAGGTGCTAATGCTGCTTTTTCACTACCGCTGGTATTAAATGTCTTGCAGGTTTAGGGGCACCGCACACTTTTTTGGCCTTACCGCAAAACGACTTATGTAAACTTCGTAAAGTCTTTTTTCTATGGAACTTTCATAGCGCTGGTATTACAAGTCTGTCCTGGGAGGCCAAAAAGTGAGCGGTACACCCTCTACAGCCAAGATTCTTAACGCATTTTAAAGTCAGTAGTTATGAGTTTTATGTTACAACGCGGTAGCATAAAACTCATAACTAAAGCGCTAAAAAATACACTAACACCCATAAACTACCTATTAACCCTTAAACTGAGGCTCTCCCGCATTGCAAACACTATAATAAAATGTTTAACCCCCAATCTTCCGCTCCAGACATCGCCGCTGCCACTAGAAAAAACATATTAACCCCTAAACCGCCGCACTCCCGCCTCGCAAACACTAGTTAAATATTATTAACCCCTAACATCGCCGCCACCTACATTATACTTCATAACCCCTAATCTGATGCCCCCAACATCGCCGACACCTCATTATTTTTATTAACCCCTAATCTGCCACCCCCAATGTTGCCGCCACTATTCTAAATTTATTAACTCCTAAACCTAAGTCTAACCCTAACACCCCCTAACTTAAATATAATTTAAATAAATCTAAATAAAATTCCTATCATTAACTAAATAATTCCTATTTAAAACTAAATACTTACCTATAAAATAAACCCTAAGCTAGCTACAAAATAACTAATAGTTACATTGTATCTAGCTTAGAGTTTATTTTTATCTTACAGGCAAGTTTGTATTTATTTTAACTAGGTAGAATAGTTACTAAATAGTTATTAACTATTTAATAACTACCTAGCTAAAATAAATACAAATTTACCTGTAAAATGAAACCTAACCTAAGTTACACTAACAGCTAACACTACCCTACAATTATTAAATAAATTAACTAAATTAAAAAGAACTAAATAAATTAAATTAGCTAAATCACAAAAAACAAATACTAAATTACAGAAAATAAAAACAAATTACAATATGTTTAAACTAATTACACCTAATCTAAGAGCCCTATCAAAATAAATAGCCCCCCCCCCAAAATAAAAAAAAACCTCTAGCCTAAACTAAACTACCAATAGCCCTTAAAGGGCCTTTTGCGGGCATTGCCCCAAAGTAATCAGCTCTTTTACCTGTAAAAAAATATATAAACACCCCCCCAACAGTAAAACCCACCACCCACACAACCAACCCCCCAAATAAAATACTATCTAAAAAACCTAAGCTCCCCATTGCCCTGAAAAGGACATTTGGATGGGCATTGCCCTTAAAAGGGCAGTTAGCTCTTTTACGACCCAAACACTAATCTAAAAAATAAAACCCACCAAATACACCCTTAAAAAAACCTAACACTAACCCCCTGAAGATCGATTTACTGTTCTGAAGACCGGACATCCATCCTCAAGGAAGTGGCAGAAGTCTTCATCTAAACGGGCCGAAGTCATCCAAGCCGAGTGAAGTGGTCCTCCAGACGGGCAGAAGTCTTCATCCAGACGGCAACTTCTATCTTCATCCATCCGACGCGGAGCGGCTCCATCTTCAAGACATCCGACGCGGAGCATCCTCTTCATCCGGAGTCTTCTTACTGAATGACGGTTCCTTTAAGTGATGTCATCCAAGATGGCGTCCCTTAGATTCCGATTGGCTGATAGATTTCTATCAGCCAATCGGAATTAAGGTAGAAAAAAATAAAATAACTATCTAAAATAAACTAAGCTCCCCATTGCCCTGAAAAGGGCATTTGTATGGGCATTGCCCTTAAAAGGGCATTTAGCTCTTTTACATGCCCAGACCCTAATCTAAAAATAAATCCCACCCAAAAAAAACTTAAATAAACCTAACACTAACCCCCGACAATCCACTTACAGTTATCGAAGTCCCGCTTGAAGGATCCATCCAGCCGGCGAAGTCCTCATCCATGCGCAAGAAGTCTTCATCCAGACGGCCTCTTCCATCTTCATCCAGGTGGCTAAGTCCTCATCCATGCGGCAAGAAGTCTTCATCCAGACGGCATCTTCTATCTTCATCCATCCGGCGCGGAGCGGGTCCATCCTGAAGACATCAGGCGTGGAGCATCCTCTTCATACGGTCTCTGCCGTAAACTGGAACATCAATGCAAGTGACGTCATCCAAGATGGCGTCCTTTGCATTCCTATTGGCTGAAAGATTTCAATCAGCCAATAGGATTAGAGCTGCTAAAATCCTATTGGCTGTTCCAATCAGCCAATAGGATTTGAGCAGCTCTCATCCTATTGGCTGTTCCAATCAGCCAATAGGATTGAGCTCTCATCCTGATTAGAACAGTCAATAGGATGAGAGCTCAATACTATTGGCTAATTGGAACAGCCAATAGGATGAGAGCTCAATCCTATTGGCTGATTGGAACAACCAATAGGATTTTAGCAGCTCTAATCCTATTGGCTGATTGAAATCTTTCAGCCAATAGGAATGCAAGGGACACCATCTTAGATGACGTCACTTGCATTGAAGTTCCAGTTTACGGTGGAGACCGTATGAAGAGGATGCTCTGCGCAGGATGTCTTCAGGATGGACCCACTCCACGTCGGATGGATGAAGATAGAAGATGCCGTCTGGATAAAGACTTCTTGCCGCCTGGATGAGGACTTCGCCGGCTGGATGAAGATCGAAGAGGCTGTCTGGATGAAGACTTCTTGCCGACTGGATGGATCCTTCAAGCGGGACTTCAATAACTAATATCGTCAGGGGTTAGTGTTAGGTTTATTTAAGGGTTTTTGGGTGGGTTTTATTTTTAGATTTGGGTCTGGGCATGTAAAAGAGATAAATGCCCTTTTAAGGGCAATGCCCATACAAATGCCCTTTTCAGGGCAATGGGGAGCTTAGGTTTTTTAGATAGTTATTTTATTTGGGGGGTTGGTTGTGGGGGTGGTGGGTTTTACTTTTGGGGGGATTTGTATTTTTTTTACAGGTAAAAAAGCTGAATTCTTTGGGGCAATGCCCCACAAAAGGCCATTTTAAGGGCCATTTGTAGTTTATTGTAGGCTAGGGGGTGGTTATTTCTTGGGGGGTTATTTTGATAGGGTTATTAGATTAGGTGTAATTCTTTTTTATTTTTGATAATTTGTTTCTTATTTTTTGTAATTTAGTGTTTGTTTGTTTTTGTAATGTCAGGTTTTAGTGTAAGGCAGGTTAGGTTTTATTTCACAGGTAAGTTTGTATTTATTTTAACTAGGTAGTTAGTAAATAGTTAATAACTATTTACTAACTAGTCTACCTAGTTAAAATAAATACAAACTTACCTGTGAAATAAAACCTAACCTGCCTTACACTAAAACCTAACATTACAAAAAAAAATAAACACTAAATTGTTTGTTTGTTTTTGTAATGTTAGGTTTTAGTGTAGTTAGTGGTTGTTAGGGTTAGGCTTAGGGTTACGTTGGGGTTAGGGGTTAATGGATTTATTTAGTGGTAGTGATGCAGGAGGCCAGAGGTTTAGGGGTTAATAACTTTAGTATAGTGGCAGCGACATCGGGAGCGGCTGATTAGGGGTTAATAGTTTTATGTAGGTGGCTGCGATGTTGGGGGTTGCAGATAAGGGGTTGATAACATTATGTAGGTGGCGGCAATGTCAGGGGCAGCAGATTAGTGGTGTTTAGACTCAGGGTTTATATTAGGGTCTTAGGTTTAAACATTATTTTCTTTTTTCCCATAGACATCAATGGGGCTGTGTTACGGAACCTTTGCTTCCGCAATCGCAGGTGTTAGGCTTTTTTATTGCCGGCTCTCCCCATTGATGTCTATGGGGAAATACGTCAAAGCATTGCTTATTTTCGGTGCGGTATGGAGCTCAACGCCACCATATCGCCTGCACAAGCCTGCTTTTTCAAAACCTGTAATAGCAGCGCTATAGGGAGGTGAAATAACGCTGCTTTTGTGGCGGTCGTTAAAATTCCTATAGCGCTCAAAACTCGTAATCTAGCTGTAAGTTTTTTACTAAAAAAGAAAGAGTTGGTCTCCACAGAATACGGTAGTAGTGACACTGAAGTGAAATAGTAATGAGTAGCCAGGCAACACAAACAAAGAAGACTTGTTATTCAGTCAATGAATTGTATTATTGTATCACTGTGTTACTATCTCATAAAAAGAAGCAAAATATAATTCACAGACTATGAACCACTAGGTGTAGTATCACTTTAAATACTGTATAGGAGATACTTATAAAAAAAGAGGTGGCATATAAAACGTATGATATCTTTGAGAAAGCGCCAATCAGAGGCATGAAACGCATCAGATGTTCTCTGTAAAAGATGGTGTGTGTGCATCACAGACAATCAGGAGAATTGTCCGCTGCAAATGTGTCACAATGTCATAGCTGTCTAGAAAAATATGCATTTTTTTTGTTTGTTTGTTGTTGTTTTTTTAAATAACAGCATATTTTTCTAAACAGCTATGAGATTGAGATAAATTTGCAGCGTACTGTTTCTGGAAATTGGCTGCTGGATTTCTCCTGATTGCCTGTAGCCGGATATTGGAGACCTTCGTATCTAAGGGGGAATTCCCCTGGAGGTTATTGCCAGGAG
This sequence comes from Bombina bombina, assembly GCF_027579735.1. Lineage (NCBI taxonomy): Eukaryota > Metazoa > Chordata > Amphibia > Anura > Bombinatoridae > Bombina > Bombina bombina. The sequence continues at coordinate 8,768 of NW_026511192.1, read as the reverse complement.
CATCAGCCAGCTGGTGTCTGCGACATCCATATCAAGCCAAATATCAGCACACTGAGATAGAATGCACGTCACCTCGGGGCCACTGCTCCAGGTCCCACAATATCTCAAGAAGGCAAGCAGGTGACAGCATAAATAATCATATATTTATTTAAAGAAGACAAAAAAACAGGCAACGTTTTGGGAAGTTATCCCTTATTCATGGCATGAATAAGGGATAACTTCCTGAAACGCCTGTTTTTTTGTCTTCTTTAAATAAATATATGATTATTTATGCTGTCACCTGCTTGTCTGCAACATCCAGCCTGCCTATTTGCACTATTCATCTATATAGTGCCATCTCACTTGGGATTTTTTCATTTGTTTCATAAATCCCATAGTATACACCATTTTGTTTTTACCTTGTAGATACATGTTGATTTTCCCGCACCTTAAGAAGAGGAGCTGCCCTGGTGACTTTGATTATTCTTCTGGATCAGATACAGGGATTTTTCTTTTATTTAAAGTATTGTGTGTAGTATAGCGCCCCCTGTTTACTTTGTATACAAAGTGACATTGTTGCATAAATAAGCTACTTAAAGGGACAGTATACACTCATTTTCATATAACTGCATGTAAAAGACACTACTATAAATAATAAGATGCACAGATACTGATATAAAAATCCAGTATAAAACTGTTTAAAAACTTACTTAGAAGCTGTCAGTTTGGCTCTGTTGAAAAGGTAGCTGGAAAGCCCACTGCAAGTGGCAAATAAGACCCTCCCCCCAACCCCTTCTTTTGCATATGAAAAGACCCTTTACACAAACAGGAGCAACCTGGAGAAGGTAGCTGACGGTATTCACATAAAACTTTGGGGCTTGGTTAGGAGTCTGAAAATCAGAGCAATGTTATTTAAAAATAAGCAGAACTATACATTTATTTAAAAAAAAAAAACTTTATGGGCTATATAAATCATCTACAAAACATTTATGCAAAGAAAAAATTAGTGTATAATGTCCCTTTAAAGGGACAGACTACTCCAGAATTGTTATTGTTTAAAAAGCTAGATAATCTCTTTATTACCCATTCCCCTGTTTTGCATAACCAACACGGTTATACTAATATACTTTTTACCTCTGTGATTACCTTGTATCTAAGACTTTGCAGACTGCCCCCTTATTTCAGTTCTTTTGACAAACTTACATTTAGCCAATCAGTGCCCTCTCACTTGTAAATTCATGGGCGTGGTCACAATGTTATCTATATGGCTTACATGAACTTACGCCCTCTAGCTGTGAAAAACTGCCATATGCACTGAAATAAGGGGCGGCCTTCAAGGTTTTAGAATTTAGTATATGAGTCTATCTAGTTTTAGCTTTCAACAAAGAATACCAAGAGAACAAAGCAAATTTGATGATAAAAGTGAATTGGAAAGTTGTTTAAAATTGCATGCCCTATCTGAATCATGAACGTTTAATTTTGACTAGGCTGTCCCTTTAATATACTTGAATATAAATGTTTGCTAACTCGAAGCAGCATCCTGTAAGTTAGCAGTTGCTGAACAACAGTCTACTAAAACTTTATCTTTTCCAAAAATATGCCTGGCATGAGCAATATTAGAAAATGTCATACTGTTAACTGTCTAAATATGATACTATCATAAGTGCTTATATTAAGTGATATTCCATTACCTAAATGAGATCCAAAAATGAAATACTTATTTATAAAACCAAATGTCATAGATAACAAAGCATCAAATATTGTTAAAAAGCAAAATAGTGTTAAAGAAAATAAGACAAAGTTGGCATTGCTGGTGTTTCATGTATATCAGCACTCCATCAAAAACTAAGAGACAACGTGTGAGCACTCTAATACAGGATAAATATTATAAACATTAATAATGAGAACCAAATATAGATAACACTATAAAAAATCATATGCTAGGAAATATCACTTCTAGGTAAACACTTGGGGGCCTATTTAATATAGTACGAGCGGATATTTTATCATTGCATCAGCAGTTCTGGTGAACTGCTGGTGCAATGCCGCCCCCTGCAGATTCGCGGCCAATCGGCCGCTAGCAGGGGGTGTCAATCAACCTAATCATATTCGATTGGGTTGATTTCTGTCCGCCGCCTCAGAGCAAGGGGACAGGTTATGGAGCAGCGGTCTTTAGACCACTGCTTCATAACTTCTATTTCCGGCGAGCCTGAAGCTTGATAAATATGCCCCTATTCTGTGTATACATGATACCAGTTGCAGGATATTATACACTCAAAATCTCTATGAGCCTAAAAAAATAGAGCTATCTATAGAGCTGGTTGTGTACAACGGTCTTGAGTAAAGTTAGGTAAAGTTAGGCAATGAGAAGATACTGGCTCAGTCTAAGATAATTCTACAAACTCTTCTTTAACCCCTTAATGACCACAGCACTTTTCCATTTTCTGTCCGTTTGGGACCAAGGCTATTTTTACATTTTTGCAGTGTTTGTGTTTAGCTGTAATTTTCTTCTTACTCAATTACTGTAGCCACACATATTATATACCGTTTTTCTCGCCATTAAATGGACTTTCTAAAGATACCATTATTTTCATCATATCTTATAATTTACTATAAAAAAATTATAAAATATGAGGAAAAATTGAAAAAAACACACTTTTTCTAACTTTGACCCCCAAAATCTGTTACATATCTAAAACCACCAAAAAACACCCATGCTAAATAGTTTCTAAATTTTGTCCTGAGTTTAGAAATACCCAATGTTTACATGTTCTTTGCTTTTTTTGCAAGTTATAGGGCCAGAAATACAAGTAGCACTTTGCTATTTCCAAACCATTTTTTTCCAAAATTAGCGCTAGTTACATTAGAACACTAATATCTTTCAGGAATCCCTGAATATCCCTTGACATATATATATATTTTTTTAGTAGACATCCCAAAGTATTGATCTAGGCCAATTTTGGTATATTTCATACCACCATTTCACCGCCAAATGCAATCAAATCCAAAAAATCGTTCACTTTTACACAAATTTTTTCACAAACTTTCGGTTTCTCACTGAAATTATTAACAACTTGTGCAATTATTGCATAAATGGTTGTAAATTCTTCTCTGGGATCCCCTTTGTTCAGATATAGCAGACATATATGGCTTTGGCGTTGCTTTTTGGTAATTAGAAGGCCGCTAAATGCCACTGCGCACCACAAGTGTATTATGCCCAGCAGTTAAGGGGTTAATTAGGGAGCTTTTAGGGAGCTTGTAGGGTTAATTTTAGCTTTAGTGTAGTGTAGTAGACAACCCCAAGTATTGATCTAGGCACATTTTGGTATATTTCATGCCACCATTTCACCGCCAAATGCGATCAAATTAAAAAAAACTTAAAATTTTTCACAATTTTAGGTTTCTCACTGAAATCATTTACAAACAGCTTGTGCAATTATGGCACAAATGGTTGTAAATGCTTGTCTGGGATCCCCTTTGTTCAGAAATAGCAGACATATATGACTTTGGCGTTGCTTTCTGGTAATTAGAAGGCCGCTAAATCCTGCTGCGCCTCACACGTGTATTATGGCTAGCAGTGAAGGGGTTAATTAGGGAGTTTGTAGGGAGCTTGCAGGGTTAATTTTAGCTTTAGTGTAGAGATCAGCCTCCCACCTGACACATCCCACCCCCTGATCCCTCCCAAACAGCTCCCTTCCCTCCCCCACAATTGTCCCCGCCATCTTAAGTACTGGCAGAAAGTCTGCCAGTACTAAAATAAAAGGGTTTTTAAAAAAAAAAATGTACATATGCTACTGTGTAGGATCCCCCCCTTAGCCCCCAACCTCCCTGATCCCCCCCAAAACCTCTCTCTAACCCTCCCCTCTGCCTTTTTGGGGGCCATCTTGGGTACTGACAGCTGTCTGCCAGTACCCAGTTTGCAATAAAAAGTGCAATAAAAAGTGCTTTTTTGTTTTGTTTTTCTTTTCTGTAGTGTAGCTTCCCCCACCCCCACACAGACAAACCCCCACCACCTTGCTGATCGTTTTTTTTTTTTTTTAATTTTGGATTTTCAACATTTGTAATTTTCAACATTTTCTGTAGTGTAGCGGTTCCCACCCGCTCCCTCCCCATGCACGCGCCCGCCCCCACCCTCCCGTGCACGTGCGCGCGCCCGTGCGCGCCCCCAGCCACCCCCGCCCACGATCCCGCCCCCTTCACATAACCAGGGCCATCGATGGCCGCCACCCGCCTCCCGGTCCGGCTCCCACCCACCAACGCAGTAAGCCACCGATCTCCGGTGCAGAGAGGGCCACAGAGTGGCTCTCTCTGCACCGGATGGCTTACAAAGGTTATTGCAGGATGCCTCCATATCGAGGCATCACTGCAATAACCGGAAAGCAGCTGGAAGCGAGCAGGATCGCTTCCAGCTGCTTTCCACACTGAGGACGTGCAGGGTACGTTCTCAGGCGTTAACTGCCTTTTTTCTGAGGACGTACCCTGCACGTCCTCAGTCGTTAAGGGGTTAAAGGGACACTCAGGTTAAATTAAATTTTCATGATTCAGATACAGCATGTAATTTTAAACAACTTTCCAATTTACTTCCATTAAAAAAAATGTGCACAGTCTTTTATATTTACAATTTTTGAGTCACCAGATCCTACTGAGCATGTGCAAGAATTCACAGACTATACGTATATGCATTTGTGATTGGCTGATTGCTATCACATGGTACAAGGGGAGTGGAAATATACATAACTTTGAAATTTGTTATAAAAAAATCTACTACTCATTTGAAGTTCAGACTAAGTGCTATTGCATTGTCTTGTTATCTTGCATTTGTTGATTATGCAAATCTAATGTGTTGACTGGTCCCAGTACAATTCAAGACAGTAATCACCTTTACCACAAGGTATCCAAAGGTACTGAGGAAAAATATCTGTAGCAAAAGCAGAGAGTTCCAGATAAAAGAGGTAGGTTACACTGCAGGTCCACCTTCCATAGGCCTAGATTTAGAGTTTGGCGTTAGCCGTGAAAACCAGCGTTAGAGGCTCCTAACGCTGGTTTTAGGCTACCTCCGGTATTTGGAGTCACTCAAAAAAGGGTCTAACGCTCACTTTTCAGCCGCGACTTTTCCATACCGCAGATCCCCTTACGTAAATTGCGTATCCTATCTTTTCAATGGGATTTTTCTAACTCCGGTATTTAGAGTCGTGTCTGAAGTGAGCGTTAGAATTCTAACGACAAAACTCCAGCCGCAGGAAAAAAGTCAGTAGTTAAGAGCTTTCTGGGCTAACGCCGGTTCATAAAGCTCTTAACTACTGTACTCTAAAGTACACTAACACCCATAAACTACCTATGTACCCCTAAACCGAGGTCCCCCCACATCGCCGCAACTCGATTACATTTTTTTAACCCCTAATCTGCCGACCGCCACCTACGTTATCCTTATGTACCCCTAATCTGCTGCCCCTAACACTGCCGACCCCTATATTATATTTATTAACCCCTAATCTGCCCCCACAACGTCGCCGCCAGCTACCTACACTTATTAACCCCTAATCTGCCGTTCGCACGCCGCCGCCAGCTACATTATCCCTATGTACCCCTAATCTGCTGCCCTAACATCGCCGACCCCTATATTATATTTATTAACCCCTAACCTGCCCCCCACAACGTCGCAGCCAGCTACCTACAATAATTAACCCCTAATCTGCCGTCCGCAAAGCGCCGCCACCTACGTTATACTTATGTACCCCTAATCTGCTGCCCCTAACACCGCCGACCCCTATATTATATTTATTAACCCCTAACCTGCCCTCCCTAACATCGCCGACACCTAACTTCAATTATTAACCCCTAATCTGCCGACCGAATCTCGCCGCTATTCTAATAAATGTATTAACCCCTAAAGCTAAGTCTAACCCTAACACTAACACCCCCCTAAGTTAAATATAATTTTAATCTAACGAAATTTATTCACTCTTATTAAATAAATTATTCCTATTTAAAGCTAAATACTTACCTGTAAAATAAACCCTAATATAGCTACAATATAAATTATAATTATATTATAGCTATTTTAGGATTAATATTTATTTTACAGGTAACTTTGTATTTATTTTAACCAGGTACAATAGCTATTAAATAGTTAAGAACTATTTAATAGCTAAAATAGTTAAAATAATTACAAATTTACCTGTAAAATAAATCCTAACCTAAGTTACAATTAAACCTAACACTACACTATCAATAAATTAATTAAATAAAATACCTACAATTACCTACAATTAAACCTAACACTACACTATCAATAAATAAATTAAATACCATACCTACAAATAACTACAATGAAATAAACTAACTAAAGTACAAAAAATAAAAAAGAACTAAGTTACAAAAAATAAAAAAATATTTACAAACATAAGAAAAATATTACAACAATTTTAAACTAATTACACCTACTCTAAGCCCCCTAATAAAATAACAAAGCCCCCCAAAAATAAAAAAATGCCCTACCCTATTCTAAATTACTAAAGTTCAAAGCTCTTTTACCTTACCAGCCCTGAACAGGGCCCTTTGCGGGGCATGCCCCAAGACGTTCAGCTCTTTTGCCTGTAAAAAAAAACATACAATACCCCCCCCCCAACATTACAACCCACCACCCACATACCCCTAATCTAACCCAAACCCCCCTTAAATAAACCTAACACTAAGCCCCTGAAGATCATCCTACCTTGTCTTCACCTCACCAGGTATCACCGATCCGTCCTGGCTCCGATATCTTCATCCAACCCAAGCGGGGGCAAGACATCCACTGAAGAAGTCCAGAAGAGGGTCCAAAGTCTTCATCCTATCCGGGAAGAAGAGTAGATCCGGACCGGCAACCATCATCTTCCAAGCGGCATCTTCTATCTTCATCCGATGAGGACCAGCTCCATCCTGAAGACCTCCACCGCGGACCCATCTTCATCCGGCGATGTCCAACTGAAGAATGACGGTTCCTTTAAGGGACATCATCCAAGATGGCGTCCCTCGAATTCCGATTGGCTGATAGGATTCTATCAGCCAATCGGAATTAAGGTAGGAATATTCTGATTGGCTGATGGAATCAGCCAATCAGAATCAAGATCAATCCGATTGGCTGATCCAATCAGCCAATCAGATTGAGCTTGCATTCTATTGGCTGATCGGAACAGTTATTTGTAGTTATTTGTAGATATTGTATTTAATTAATGTATTGATAGTGTAGTGTTAGGTTTAATTGTAGGTAATTGTAGGTATTTTATTTAATTAATTTATTGATAGTGTAGTGTTAGGTTTAATTGTAGATAATTGTAGGTATTTTATTTAATTAATTTAATGATAGTGTAGTGTTAGGTTTAATTGTAACTTAGGTTAGGATTTATTTTACAGGTAATTTTGTAATTATTTTAACTAGGTAACTATTAAATAGTTCTTAACTATTTAATAGCTATTGTACCTGGTTAAAATAATTACAAAGTTACCTGTAAAATAAATATTAATCCTAAAATAGCTATAATATAATTATAATTTATATTGTAGCTATATTAGGATTTATTTTACAGGTAAGTATTTAGCTTTAAATAGGAATAATTTATTTAATAAGAGATAATTAATTTCGTTAGATATTATATTTAACTTAGGGGGGTGTTAGTGTTAGGGTTAGACTTAGCTTTAGGGGTTAATACATTTATTAGAATAGCGGTGAGCTCCAGTCGGCAGATTAGGGGTTAATAATTGAAGTTAGGTGTCGGCGATGTTAGGGAGGGCAGATTAGGGGTTAATACTATTTATTATAGGGTTAGTGAGGCGGATTAGGGGTTAATAACTTTATTATAGTAGCGCTCAGGTCCGCTCGGCAGATTAGGGGTTAATAAGTGTAGGCAGGTGGAGGCGACGTTGTGGGGGGCAGATTAGGGGTTAATAAATATAATATAGGGGTCGGCGATGTTAGGGCAGCAGATTAGGGGTACATAGGGATAATGTAAGTAGCGGCGGTTTACGGAGCGGCAGATTAGGGGTTAATAATAATATGCAGGGGTCAGCGATAGCGGGGGCGGCAGATTAGGGGTTAATAAGTGTAAGGTTAGGGGTGTTTAGACTCGGGGTACATGTTAGAGTGTTAGGTGCAGACGTAGGAAGTGTTTCCCCATAGCAAACAATGGGGCTGCGTTAGGAGCTGAACGCGGCTTTTTTGCAGGTGTTAGGTTTTTTTTCAGCTCAAACAGCCCCATTGTTTTCTATGGGGGAATCGTGCACGAGCACGTTTTTGAGGCTGGCCGCTTGCGTAAGCAACTCTGGTATCGAGAGTTGAAGCTGCGTTAAATATGCTCTACGCTCCTTTTTTGGAGCCTAACGCAGCCTTTATGTGGACTCTCAATACCAGAGTTATTTTTATGTTGCGGCCAGAAAAAAGCCGGCGTTAGCTTTTCGGGTCGTTACCGACAAAACTCTAAATCTAGCCGAATGTGTTTCATAGGCAAAATCTCTCTCTAATGAAGCAATTTGTAGGCCAGTGAATGAGTGGGCAGCCAAGCTGTTACTGCCTGTAGTGGTGGTGTTGTTTCCTCTTTGCTTTCCTCAGTGTAGAAGGTCAGGAACTGACAGGCCATGTTTTCCTTTTCTTCACATATCTCCAGTAGATAATCATTTCTCAACTTATTCCGAGGTGGGCAACCCTGCTTAACAGGCTTTAATAGGCTAGGTATCATGCCCCAATCTCTGTATTCCATTTCGCAAGAGCCATGCAAAGCAGGATTCAGCACAGAAAGTTGCAGTACAACCAA
>NW_026511191.1:0-22507 GCF_027579735.1 Bombina bombina | reverse complement strand
CCAAAAAGGGTTATCGTTTCTTCTACGACAGGAGACATTCTGTCAGGCCTTTACAGGAACTGAAAGCGGGCCAAAGTGTCAGAATTAAACTGGATGATGAGAAGAAATGGAAGACGCCTGCTACGGTAGTGGGCCGCTCTCCAGAACCAAGGTCTTACACAGTCCTTACAGAGGGAGGGACGGTTACACGCCGTAACCGAAGACATCTTCAGCCTGTACCTGAGAGTCTGGAACCGGATACCTCAGTACCACCGCCGGTGGGATCTCCTGTTCTAAGAGAGGTGCCTTCCCCTCAGCAAGATCATAGCGGGGATATATCTTTGCCTCCAGCAGACTCTTGTTCACCATCTTCTGTATCAGAGGACAATTCATGCAAAGTTACATCAAGCGGAAGAGTGGTGAGGCTTCCGGCCCGATACAGGGACTGACTTTAGCTAGAACAGTGTTACCGGAAGTATGGGCAGAATAATCCCATGGTCACTGTGGACTAGGGTAGTCTACCCCGATGTCCAAGTCAGGATGTAATTTGTTTGTTCATGTTTTCTAATCTATCTGTTTTTTATAATGTTCTAAAACAAAATGTTGTGTATACCCTGTTGGTGTACCTTGTTGTTTAATATATGTGAATGTATGCTTTGCCTTTGAAAAAGGGGAAGATGTGATGATAGCAGGATGTGATGTCACTAGCTGGTGGGCGGGGCTTAGGTCCGGTGTCTGTGTCGCAGTTAGTTTAGTACAATCAACCTGTCTGGATGTGTATTGCTATGCTCTGTAATAAAATAGAGTTGTACCATCATTGCTGTGTCCTGCATATGTCCTGCATCTCATGACAGACACTACTATACAGAATATGTACAGATACTGATATAAATATACAGTATACACTAATTGTCATATAACTGCATGTAATAGACACTACTATACAGAATATGTACAGATACTGATATAAATATACAGTATACACTAATTGTCATATAACTGCATGTAATAGACACTACTATACAGAATATGTACAGGTACTGATATAAATATACAGTATATACTAATTGTCATATAACTGCATGTAATAGACACTACTATACATAATATGTACAGATACTGATATAAATATACAGTATACACTAATTACATATAACTGCATGTAATAGACACTACTATACAGAATATGTACAGATACTGATATAAATATACAGTATATACTAATTGTCATATAACTGCATGTAATAGACACTACTATACATAATATGTACAGATACTGATATAAATATACAGTATACACTAATTACATATAACTGCATGTAATAGACACTACTATACATAATATGTACAGATACTGATATAAATATACAGTATACACTAATTACATATAACTGCATGTAATAGACACTACTATACAGAATATGTACAGATACTGATATAAATATACAGTATACACTAATTGTCATATAACTGCATGTAATAGACACTACTATACATAATATGTACAGATACTGATATAAATATACAGTATACACTAATTACATATAACTGCATGTAATAGACACTACTATACAGAATATGTACAGATACTGATATAAATATACAGTATACACTAATTGTCATATAACTGCATGTAATAGACACTACTATACAGAATATGTACAGATATAAATCTACAGTATACACTAATTGTCATATAACTGCATGTAACAGACACTACTATACAGAATATGTACAGATACTGATATAAATATACAGTATACACTAATTACATATAATTGCATGTAATAGACACTACTATACAGAATATGTACAGATACTGATATAAATATACAGTGTACACTAATTGTCATATAACTGCATGCAATAGACACTACTATACAGAATATGTACAGATACTGATATAAATATACAGTATACACTAATTGTCATATAACTGCATGTAATAGACACTACTATACAGAATATGTACAGATACTGATATAAATATACAGTATACACTAATTATCATATAACTGCATGTAATAGACACTACTATACATAATATATACAGATACTGATATAAATATACAGTATACACTAATTGTCATATAGCTGCATGTAATATACACTACTATACATAATATGTACAGATACTGATATAAATATACAGTATACACTAATTGTCATATAACTGCATGTAATAGACACTACTATACAGAATATGTACAGATACTGATATAAATATACAGTATACACTAATTGTCATATAACTGCATGTAATAGACAGTACTATACAGAATATGTACAGATACTGATATAAATATACAGTATACACTAATTGTCATATAACTGCATGTAATAGACACTACTATACAGAATATGTACAGATACTGATATAAATATACAGTATACACTAATTGTCATATAACTGCATGTAATAGACACTACTATACAGAATATGTACAGTACTGATATAAATATACAGTATACACTAATTGTAATATAACTGCATGTAATAGACACTACTATACAGAATATGTACAGATACTGATATAAATATACAGTATACACTAATTGTCATATAATTGCATGTAATAGACACTACTATACAGAATATGTACAGGTACTGATATAAATATACAGTATACACTAATTGTCATATAACTGCATGTAATAGACACTACTATACAGAATATGTACAGATACTGATATAAATATACAGTATACACTAATTGTCATATAACTGCATGTAATAGACACTACTATACAGAATATGTACAGATACTGATATAAATATACAGTATACACTAATTGTCATATAACTGCATGTAACAGACACTACTATACAGAATATGTACAGATACTGATATAAATATACAGTATACACTAATTGTCATATAACTGCATGTAACAGACACTACTATACAGAATATGTACAGATACTGATATAAATATACAGTATACACTAATTACATATAACTGCATGTAACAGACACTACTATACAGAATATGTACAGATACTGATATAAATATACAGTATACACTTATTGTCATATAACTGCATGTAATAGACACTACTATACAGAATATGTACAGATACTGATATAAATATACAGTATACACTAATTGTCATATAACTGCATGTAATAGACACTACTATACAGAATATGTACAGATACTGATATAAATATACAGTATACACTAATTGTCATATAACTGCATGTAATAGACACTACTATACAGAATATGTACAGATACTGATATAAATATACAGTATACACTAATTGTCATATAACTGCATGTAATAGACACTACTATACAGAATATGTACAGATACTGATATAAATATACAGTATACACTAATTGTCATATAACTGCATGTAATAGACACTACTATACATAATATGTAAAGACACTGATATAAATATACAGTATATACTAATTGTCATATAACTGCATGTAATAGACACTACTATAAAGAATAATATGCACAGATACTGATATAAATATACAGTATACACTAATTGTCATATAACTGCATGTAATAGACACTACTATACAGAATATGTACAGATACTGATATAAATATACAGTATACACTAATTGTCATATAACTGCATGTAATAGACACTACTATACAGAATATGTACAGATACTGATATAAATATACAGTATACACTAATTGTCATATAACTGCATGTAATAGACACTACTATACAGAATATGTACAGATACTGATATAAATATACAGTATATACTAATTGCCATATAACTGCATGTAATAGACACTACTATACAGAATATGTACAGATACTGATATAAATACAGTATACACTAATTGTCAATGTCATATAACTGCATGTAATAAACACTACTATACAGAATATGTACAGATACTGATATAAATATACAGTATACACTAATTGTCATATAACTGCATGTAACAGACACTACTATACAGAATATGTACAGATACTGATATAAATATACAGTATACACTAATTGTCATATAACTGCATGTAATAGACACTACTATACAGAATATGTACAGATACTGATATAAATATACAATATACACTAATTGTCATATAACTGCATGTAATAGACACTACTATACAGAATATGTACAGATACTGATATAAATATACAGTATACACTAATTGTCATATAACTGCATGTAATAGACACTACTATACAGAATATGTACAGTACTGATATAAATATACAGTATACACTGTTATATAACTGCATGTAATAGACACTACTATACAGAATATGTACATATACTGATATAAATATACAGTATACATTAATTGTCATATAACTGCATGTAATAGACACTACTATACAGAATATGTACAGACACCGATATAAATATACAGTATACACTCATTTTCATATAACTGCATGTAATAGACACTACTATACAGAATATGTACAGATACTGATATAAATATACAGTATACACTAATTGTCATATAACTGCATGTAATAGACACTACTATACAGAATATGTACAGATACTGATATAAATATACAGTATACACTAATTGTCATATAACTGCATGTAATAGACAGTACTATACAGAATATGTACAGTACTGATATAAATATACAGTATACACTAATTGTCATATAACTGCATGTAATAGACACTACTATACAGAATATGTACAGATACTGATATAAATATACAGTATACACTAATTGTCATATAACTGCATGTAATAGACACTACTATACAGAATATGTACAGACACTGATATAAATATACAGTATACACTAATTGTCATATAACTGTATGTAATAGACACTACTATACAGAATATATACAGATACTGATATAAATATACAGTATACACTAATTGTCATATAACTGCATGTAATAGACACTACTATACAGAATATGTACAGACACTGATATAAATATACAGTATACACTAATTGTCATATAACTGTATGTAATAGACACTACTATACAGAATATATACAGATACTGATATAAATATACAGTATATACTAATTGTCATATAACTGCATATAATAGACACTACTATAAAGAATAATATGCACAGATACTGATATAAAAATCCAGTATAAAATGGTTTAAAAACTTACTTAGAAGCTCTCAGTTTAGCTCTGTTGAAAAGGTAGGTGGAAAGCCCATTGCAAGTGGGAAATAAGACACTCCCCCCCTCCCCCTTCTTTTGCATATGAAAAGACCCTTTACACAAACAGGAGCAAGCTGGAGTAGGCAGTCGAGCGTATTTTCATAAAACTTTAGGGCTTGGTTAGGAGTCTGAAAATCAGAGCAATGTTATTTAAAAATAGGCAAAACATTTTTAAAAAAAAACTTTATGGACTATATAAATAGATCATCTACAAAACATTTATGCAAAGAAAAAAATGAGTGTATAATGTCCCTTTAATATAACAGTGTTGGTTATGCAAACTGGGGAATGGGTAATAAAGGGATTATCTATCTTGTTATACAATAACAATTCTGGAGTAGACTGTCCCTTTAAATACAAACACTAAATTTAATTAACTGTACTCAGAATTACCGAACTTTATAAATCGTTTATCTGAAACTGCAGAACAGATTAAGTTTATCTACAGAACAATAAAGCATTATTATAATGACAGTTGTTGTACGTTGTTTATACTGCATTAGTTTTTGTGTACAGATAATAAATATTAAAACCAAATAAATGTTTCAGCTACTTAGATCACAACTGCTCCTGTAAGAGGTTAAATAACAATAATGTTACACTGAAGCTGTAGGACTTGTGCAACAAACGGACATTAGTGACACTGATATAAATACTCATAAACTATTCCCAGACTGCGCATGCGTGCGACTCTCTGACCTGTCTGAGGGTGAGCGCGGTGGGCGGTATCCGGGAAGCAGCCATCACCCTCTAATACCGGGAACCGCAGCAGCAAAGTAGTCTAGTGCCAAAGTAGTCTAGCTGCAGACTGGAGCTCCACTCTAGACAGGAAACATGTGACCTCCACTGACTCTAGACAGGAAACATGTGACCTCCACTGACTCTAGACAGGAAACATGTGACCTCCACTGACTCTAGACAGGAAACATGTGACCTCCACTGACTCTAGACAGGAAACATGTGACCTCCACTGACTCTAGACAGGAAACATGTGACCTCCACTGACTCAAAGCTTTTTTTTTTTTTTTTTAAAAACTTTAATGTAACAAACAACCTATAGACAACCATTCTGAAAACGAAACATTTTGCAGCTTTCTTCTTCTTCTTAATGTGCACTCACAGTGGTCTATGCTGATTGTCATTTATAAGGTAACCACTGTGAGTGCACATTAAGAAGAAGAAGAAAGCTGCAAAATGTTTCGTTTTCAGAATGGTTGTCTATAGCTTGTTTGTTACATGAAAGTTTTTTTTTAAAAAAAAAAAAAGCTTTGAGTCAGTGGAGGTCACATGTTTCCTGTCTAGAGTGGAGCTCCAGTCTGTAGCTAGACTATTTTGTTGGCGTCTGTCACTGCATGTGTGTGACCAGTGACAGCACCAAGCCCAGACTGTCACCCTCACTGTTATAGATTCTACACACATAGAACAGCGGCACCTGCTGGCAGGAGGATGAACATACATAGCTTTATTACCCTGCAATTTCTTTTCTGAAGCCAATATCTGGCACTGATATACAGACATCCCAACTCTCCCTGATTGTAATAGCGGCTCCCTGATGCCAGCAAATGGAATGCAATCTCCCTGAAACTCCAAGTACCCTGATCCAATGTATTCTAAAATATTTAAGCACTTAACAAGCGTACGATCACTGGATAATAGGTTTGTTGTATGTGGTTGTGCAATAAAGCTACTTAATGATAATGATGTCTCTATCTTATTTAGGGTTTCAAGGTGTCCAATAAATAACTGGGAGGGGTTTTCGCAATTTGGGATGTCTGAATATATATATATATATATATATATATATATATATATATATATATATATATTATTATATTATATTATATTATGTGGGCCAACCATTTTCCAAACCAGCCTGCAGAGTGTAGCCCTGATTCTGAGAGCTACAAAAGTGGTCCATAACATCAAAAATACCAATTTTATTAACTTTTTTTCAGAGCAAAAAGCTTATTCTGCAGATGCACCTACCTGAGTAGTTGGCTGCTCCAAAACCATATCAGTGGTCTCCCCAGGACCTTTTTAGTGGGAGCACCACCCGGCTGATTTTACTGACCACCCTGCTAAAATTTTAGCCAATATTAAGCTAAGATTAGCTAATATTAAAAATATTGCACAAATTATAATTAAACAAACAATAATACATTTATGTTAAATTATGCAATAAATTTGTGCTTTGGATACATGAAAAAAGTATATTATTAGAAAATATTACACTACCCCCACCCAGCTACTTCATAAAGCCACCCGGCTGGCAACATTTTCTGTGAACACTGCATAGAGAATATGGAACTGACAGGTGAACCATTAACAACTTGAATATTATTCAGATGACTGGAGATTAAATCTCTGTCTTAACCATATATTGTATACTGGTCCCAGGATCATAGTATCAGTCCATGGTTTAAATACACATTTTCCATATTTTCACCATAACAGTACATGGATACTGCATAGTCACCAGCTACTGCCATGCTCACCCATGCATGTATATCATATATATATAGTTCTTCACTATACAAGAGCAAAATAAAACTCTATCATTGTCAATGCTGTATGTGTCATGCCCGTTAGCCATTCTCTATCAATGGAAAACCATAGCTACGTCAAAGTGGGATCAGGAAAGTTAAGAAAGTTTAAAAAATACAGCACTCTGATTTCCACCTTCACAAATACAACACACTTATTTCCACCTTAACAAATACAACACACTGATATCCACCTTAACAAATACAACACACTGATATCCACCTTAACAAATACAACACACTGATATCCACCTTAACAAATACAACACACTGATATCCACCTTAACAAATACAACACACTGATATCCACCTTAACAAATACAACACACTGATATCCACCTTAACAAATACAACACACTGATATCCACCTTAACAAATACAACACACTGATATCCACCTTAACAAATACAACACACTGATATCCACCTTAACAAATACAACACACTGATATCTACCTTAACAAATACAACACACTGATATCCAGTGACGTGCAGTGACGTCAGAGGCTGGTGAGGCAGTGGCAGGATACGCCTTCATTCTTTAGATATCCTTTGTTGAAGAAATAGCAATGCACATGGGTGAGACAATCACATGAGGTATCTATGTGCAGCCACCAATCAGCAGCTACTGAGCATATTTAGATATGATTTTCAACAAAGGACATCAAAAGAATGAAGAAAATTAGATATTAGATGTAAATTGGAAAGTTATTTAAATTTGCATATGGGTTTCATATGGGTTTCATGTCCCTTTAAATGGTGTCTTGGAAAACTGGTCAACTTAGTAAACATCTGATTTTAGTCTAAAAGGATTGTAACAGAAACTCAATGCTTGCTCTGATTATGAGATCTAGAAATCCATGCCCATTAAAATATGTTTAAAACATACTTTTTACTTTAATGCTGCAAATTATGCTTATAGATTCTTTCATTACATAAGGGATGAGAGTCAGAGGGGGAGGAAGAGAGACAGAGAGAGAGAAAGAGACCATGGGGGAGAACAACACATAAGGAGAGAGATGGATAGATAGAGAGACACACACACACACACACAAGGGGGGGGGGGGGGCACTGCATTTTAAAGTAATAAAACAGCAGAGCTACAGAGAGTTCAGAAAATTAGTCTATAATTTAGTGTGAAGTACAGAGGCAAGCTGCTAAGTTAGTGGGTGTAAAGTTTGAGTAAACAAAATACAAAAACGACCCTGCTGCAAAAGAGTAAACAAACACTAAACCACATTCATTAAAGGGACATAATACTCACATGCTAAATCACTTGAAACTGATGCTGTATAACTGTAAAAAGCTGACAGGAAAATATCACCTGAGCATCTCTATGTAAAAAAGGAAGATATTTTACCTCACAATTTCCTCAGCTCAGCAGAGTAAGTTCTGTGTATAAAGTTATACTCAGATGCTCCCAGCTGCAGGTAAAAAAATAAAAAAAAAATGAAGAAATGAACAGCAGCCAATCAGCATCAGCAGTGCTGAGGTCATGAACTCTTACTGTGATCTCATGAGATTTGACTTAACTCTCATGAGATTTCATAGTAAGCTTCCTTTACCTGATTGGTGAAATAATATGAGAGTGCACGATGCTAGTCCCTTCAGATGTCCCAGGACAAACACACTAAAATGCTGCTTAGAAATCCTTTACAATGGGAGGTGGCTACTAAGGAACTTTTGAGGTAAAATATCTTTCTTTTTTACATAGAGATGTTCAAGTGATATTTTCTAGTCAGCTTTTTACAGCTATGCTGCATCACTTTCAAGTGTTTAAACATTTGGGTATTATGACCCTTTAAATTATCATTTTCACTAACAGAATCCCTTTCAGTAAAATCTTACTTTAATAAGATGTGGCTGAAATACTGCTCTCTGTGCCTCTTTTCCTGCTCTGTAGGGATTCAGGAAGTGACAGTGGCACATTCCACTGCACTTAGAGGGGAAGAACAGAACTCTCTTTTTCACTTTAGCAAAGCTAGCAGGTTCACAGTACAGCAACAAAATATATGAAAGTTGTTTTTTTCCGTTTTTGTTTTGATTTATATGATTTAACATCCAGCCCCAACCCTATGTTCCACTTACTAATGCCTCTCGCTGGATTGGTTCAGCCCAAATAGGACTGCCTCAAGTAAGCAGTTAATGGGCCATGCAATGATCTTAACCACTTGCATCCAGTAGATGGCGCAGCATGTTGTGTAATGGTGGGCAGACCTGCTTGTGCCTCTTCATTGCACAACATATAGCTGTGAGAGAAAAAAATGCTGGGGAAAAAAAATTACAATTTTTTTTTAAAGCCAATAAAAAAAATATATTTTTGCCCATATGAGAGGTGAAGCACTGCCTCACCTGCCTCTAGTGACTGCCCATCACTGCTGATATCTACCTTAACAAATACAACACACTGATATCCACCTTCACAAATACAACATACTGATATCCACCTTAACAAATACAACACACTGATACCTTAACAAATACCACACTCTATCTACCTTAACAAATACAACACACTGATATCTACCTTAACAAATACAACACACTGATATCCACCTTCACAAATACAACACACTGATATCCACCTTAACAAATACAACACACTGATATCTACCTTAACAAATACAACACACTGATATCCACCTTAACAAATACAACACACTGATATCCACCTTAACAAATACAACACTCTGATATCCACCTTAACAAATACAACACACTGATATCCACCTTAACAAATACAGCACTCTGATTTCCACCTTCACAGATACAGCACTCTGATTTTCACCTTCACATATATAGCACACTGATTTCCATACTTAATTCTATTTGTATCCTTTGTTAAAGAGCATACATAGGTAGGCTCAGCAGCAGACTTCTGTGATAGACGCCATATTGTTATATAAGACCTAAATTTAACCCTTTATATGGGACAGACCTCTGTAATAGATGCCATATTGTTACATAAGACCTAAATTTAACCCTTTATATTGTACAGACCTCTGTAATAGACGCCATATTGTTTAATAAGACCTAGATTTAACCCCTTATATGATACAGATGTCTGTGATAGACGTCATATTGTTACATAAGACCTAGATTTAACCCTTTATATGGTACAGGCATCTGTGATAGACACCATATTGTAACATAAGATCTAGATTTAACCCTTTATATGGTAGAGACATCTGTGATAGACGCCATATTGTAACATAAGATCTAGATTTAACCATTTATATTGTACAGACCTCTGTGATAGATGCCGTATTGTTACATAAGACCTAGATTTAACCCTTAAATGGTACAGACCTCTGTGATAGACGCCATATTGTAACATAAGACCTAGATTTAACCCTTTATATTGTACAGACCTCTGTGATAGACGCCGTATTGTTACATAAGACCTAGATTTAACCCTTTGATATTGTACAGACGTCTGTGATAGACGCCATATTGTAACATAAGATCTAGATTTAACCCTTTATATGGTACAGACTTCTGTGATAGACGATATAGTGTTACATAAGACCTAGATTTAACCCTTTGATATGGTACAGACTTCTGTGATAGACGCCATATTGTTACATAAGACCTAGATTTAACTCTTTCATATGGTACAGACTTCTGTGATAGACGCCATATTGTAACATAAGACCTAGATTTAACCCTTTCATATGGTACAGACTTCTGTGATAGACGCCATATTGTAACATAAGATCTAGATTTAACCCTTTATATGGTACAGACTTCTGTGATAGATGCCATATTGTAATATAATACCTAGATTTAACTCTTTCATATGGTATAGATTTCTGTGATAGACACCATATTGTTATATAAGACCTAGATTTAACCCTTTATAGGGTACAGACCTCTGTGATAGACGCCATATTGTTACATAAGACCTAGATTTAACTCTTTATATGGTACAGACCTCTGTGATAGACGCGATATTGTTACATAAGACCTAGATTTAACCCTTTGATACGGTACAGACTTCTGTGATAGACGCTGTATTGTTACATAAAATCTAGATTTAACCCTTTAAATGGTACAGACCTCTGTGATAGACGCCATACTGTAACAAAACCTAGATTTAACCCTTTGATACGGTACAGACTTCTGTGATAGACGCCATATTGTTACATAAGACCTAGATTTAACCCTTTATATGGCACAGTCGCACAGACTTTTGTGATAGACGCCGTATTGTTACATAAAACCTAGATTTAACCCTTTCACTAAAGAGTAACCAGCAACAACAGTGTTTACACTGATTTATATTTCCATCATTTTCCTTTTAGCTCTTAGATGCAGCTACAATTTATATGACAGTAAGTACAGGTGTTTTCTGTGAAGTAAAGACACACATAGGGGTCTATCTATCAAGCTCCGAATGGAGCGCATTGCTCTCTGTATTCAGCGAGGTCTGTCGGACCTGATCCGCACTGTCGGATCAGGTCCGACAGACTTTGTTAAATAGAGGCCATAGACTGTATCAGATGCAGTAAAATAACATGCATGACATATTTTCTCTGATCCGTTATGGAGTAGGGATGTTCTTTAGAAAAGTCTATAAGCTGTGTATGGGGACCGCGGAAGCACCACTCTCACCCCAATCAAACAGCACAGAAGCCAAAACTGTATTTACTCACAAAGCAGTGTGTGTGGATGTCAGCCCCATGGCATTCAAGTAGAGGAGCCGATAACCCCTAATCCACACATCTTAGGTAAATAGCACATACCTCCGGCGTCTTCATCCAGGTAATACCAGCATAGCCTGCCCCACCGGTGAAAATCTTCAGCTAACAAGCTCCCTACCACTTGCAGGGTAACTTGAATCCAATCACTGGCATCCAGCAGCTGAAATCTGGTGTCCCACTCTACAGCCGCGTCTTCCACTGCGGCGGAGATGACGTCATCAAAAAACTCTCAAGGTAAGTAACAAAGATGACGAGATTAACATTAACATACACAAAGCGTAGAAGATTATATAGATGCTTAACACTGTTTACATTTTCCTCATGTAATTTTAATAGTGTATACTCAGGGAGACGTCTTATCTGATAGTGAATTAATTGATATATGATATGTGAGACATCACTATTATATACTAACAAGCCATACATAAATCAGTATAGAGGTGGTTACCATATATAGAGTATCTCACAAAAGTGAGTACACCCCTCCCATTTTTGTAAATATTTTATTATATCTTTTCATGTGACAACACTGAAGAAATGACACTTTGCTACAATGTAAAGCAGTGAGTGTACAGCCTGTATAACAGTGTAAATGTGCTGTCCCCTCAACATAACTCAACACACAGCCATTAATGTCTAAATTGGTCTGCATGGCTGTCGTCCCAGAAGGAAGCCTCTTCTAAAGATGATGCACAAGAAAGCCTGCATACAGTTTGCTGAAGAAAAGCAGATTAAGGACATGGATTCCTGTAACCATGTCCTGTGGCCTGATGAGACCAAGATAAACTTATTTGGTTCAGATGGTGTCAAGCGTGTTTGGCGGCAACCAGGTGAGGAGTACAAAGACAAGTGTGTCTTGCCTACAGTCAAGCATGGTGGTGGGAGTGTCATGGTCTGGGCCTGCATGAGTGCTGCCGGCACTGGGGAGCTACAGTTCATTGAGGGAACCATGAATGCCAACATATACTGTGACATACTGAAGCAAAGCATGATCCCCTCCCTTCGGAGACTGGGCCACAGGGCAGTATTCCAACATTTTAACGACCTCAAACACACCTCCGAGACAACCACTGCCTTGCTAAAGAAGCTGAAGGTAAAGGTGATGGACTGGCCTAGCATGTTTCCAGATCTAAACCCTATTGAACATCTGTGGGGCATTCGAAAAATGTAAAGTGGTGGAGCGCAAGGTCTCTAACATCCACCAGCTCTGTGATGTCGTCATGGAGGAGTGGAAGAGGACTCCAGTGGCAACCTGTGTAGCTCTGGTGAATTCCATGCCCAAGAGGGTTAAGGCAGTGCTGGAAAATAATGGTGGCCACACAAAATATTGACACTTCGGGCCCAATTTGGACATTTCCATTTATGGGTGTACTCACTTTTGTTGCCAACGGTTTAGACAGTAATGGCTGTGTGTTGAGTTATTTTGAGGGGTCAGCAAATTTACACTGTTATACAGGCTGTACACTCACAACTTTACATTGTAGCAAAGTGTAATTTCTTCATTGTTGTCACATGAAAAGATATCATAAAATATTTACAAAAATGTGAGGGGTGTACTCACTTTTGTGAGATACTGTATATATAATGAAAGTACCCCTATTTACATAATTATATATATATATATATATATATATATATATATATATATATATATATATATATATATATATATATATATATATATATATATATATTCCAAACCAAATGACCATGAAGTACATGGATAATTGTGTACATATATATACATGTGTGCATACACACGTACACAAATGTATAAGGGGGATATGTAGATATAATTCATTCCCAGTAGTTAATAATATTAAACTAACTATTGAATCCACTGGGCACCAGGGAATCCAATAGGTGGATTCAGTAGATCTCCTGTCTACACAAGACAGGTCTATGAGTACGGTCGATGGACCGAAACCGGTCAGACTGTGTTATTGTCTTTTTTAATTTTGCTGTGGTTTTTAATGGATTACTAAATAAAGACTTTTTTTTAACTAAATGTTTTGCTTTTCGACTTCTTGAATCCTTATATTTTCTAGCTACTGTAGTGCTTCCCCTGATGCTGGTAGCAACGGTTGTTGTAGGGAATTGCACAGCATCACCAGAGCTTATTAAAGAGATGGCAAACTATGCCTACCTCGAATTAGCAATCTTAAATGAAGTCCTAAAATAATGTGAGTTTAATTCATCATATCCGCATATTTGCTGTATATATCTAAATATTGACGATTATATATCTACATTTTTTATTTCCATCCTCCTCCCATAGATCATCCACCATTGTTTTTGTCCGGTCACGTTTTTTTGTCAACCAATGACAGATCAGGCCATTTGGTGACACACCCCTAACCCCTTCTAGACTTATGCGCGTGCCCTACCTCGTGTATCTCTGCATGAACACAGAGAATACAATTAGACATGTGCGTTTCGATTTGTTCCGAATCGATATTTGGACGAATTTGTTAAATTCGGAGATTCGGATCGATTCGAATTTCCGAATTACGGTAGTACCGAATATACCGAATAAATCCGAATTAGTTCGGATTTATTCGTTACATTCGGATGGCCATGGATTACACTAGTATTGTGCAGTATATTAGGTTATATCACTCTGCTATGGGTTACACCTAATATACAGTACATAATACTAGTCTAATACACAGCACATCCCACCTAACACATACCGAAATTCCGAATTTCCAAATCGAATCCAGCCGAATTTATTCGAATCCGAATTAATCCGAAACAAATTCATTTAAATTTTCCCGAATTCGAATAGATCCGAACCGAAATTCGAAAACATCCGAATCGATCCGAACCGAAATGAAACAAATTTTTCGGCCGAGCACAAGTCTAAATACAATACATTACATACAATGTATTGCATACATTTATCTAACGCATGCGCAGAGAGAGGAACGAAGATTCACATGCCAGTGCTGTGACGTGGAGAGGGGTGTTTCAGCTCTCTCGCCGGGATGAAGATAATACCAGGAAGTAATGCATGGGGAGGAGCAATGAGCGTTACAACTCTGTGAGTAAAATATTAATTTATTATACATACAAACATCGAAATTTAAAAATTATATTTGCGAATTGTGTGATCAATACTTTGAGAATAATAATTTATTGCTCAATTAGTAAAAATTTACCATCACTTTAAGTCACTCAGGATATTGATAATACAGAGGTTATCACAAAGGTAAATTTACATAAATATTGTTACTATACTAGTTAGTCAGTCTGTCTGTCTGTTCATATTCAGCAAATAAACATGTTATAAATGTATTTATGTATGTACCTTTCCCTTTTTTGAAATTTGTTCTTGTTCCAACCTCCCTGAGAAAATGAAAAGCAAATTGTGTAACTTAAGTTTCAGAATCTGCAAATTGCCTAAACTGCCTACAAACAATCGGCCAGATTACGAGTTTTGCAGTAAAAGGCTTGCGGTGCTAACGAGCAGTTTATGGTCACCGCTCACTTACCTGCAGCGCTGGTATTATGGGTTTTTATCAACCCAGCGTTAACAGGCAAGAAGTGAGCGTAGAGCAAAATTGAGCTCCACACTTCACTCCAATACCAGCGCTGTTTAAGTGAGCGGTGAGCTGGCTATACGGGCTTGTGCACGATTTCCCCATAGGAATTAATGGGGAGAGCCGGCTGAAAAAAAGTCTAACACCTGCAATAAAGCAGCGTTTAGCTCATTAACACAGCCCCATTGCCGCTCCGGACATCGCCACCACTATAATAAATATATTAACCCTAAACCGCCTCACTCTCAAACACTAGTTTAATATTATTAACCCATAATCTGCTGTCCCTAACATCGCCGCCACCTACCTTAATTTATTAACCCCTAATCTGCCGCCCCCAACGTCGCCGCAACTATATTAAATGTATTAACCCTGCCTAAACCTAAGTCTAACCCTAACATCCCCTAACATAAATATACTTTAAATAAATCTAAATAAAATTACTATAATTAACTAAAAATTATTCCTATTTAAAACTAAATACTGACCTGTAAAATAAACCCTAAGATAGCTACAATATAATTAATAGTTACATTGTATATAGCGTAGGGTTTATTTTTATTTTACAGGCAAGTTTGTAATTATTTTAACTAGGTAGAATAGTTACTAAATAGTTATTAACTATTTAATAACTACCTAGCTAAAATAAATACAAATTGACCTGTAAAATAAAACCTAACCTAAGTTACACAATTATAGATCTTTAAACTAATTACACCTAATCTAATAGCCCTATCAAATAAAGAAAAGCCCCCATCCAAAATAATAAAAACCCCTAGCCTAAACTAAACGATCAATAGCCCTTAAAAGGGCCTTTTGCGGGGCATTGCCCCAAAGAAATCAGCTCTTATACCTGTAAAAAAAAAATACAAACAACCCTCACAACAGTAAAACCCACCACACACACAACCAACCCCCAAATAAAAACCTAACTAAAAAACCTAAGCTCCCCATTGCCCTGAAAAGGGCATTTGGATGGGCAAACCTAACACTAACCCCCTGAAGATCGACTTACTGTTCTGAAGACCCGACATCCATCCTCAAGGAAGCGGCAGAAGTCTTCACCCAACTGGGCCGAAGTCCTCAACGAAGCCGGGAGAAGTCTTCATCCAAGCCGGGCGAAGTGGTCCTCCAGACGGGCAGAAGTCTTCATCCAGACGGCATCTTCTATCTTCACCCTTCCGACACGGAGCGGGTCCATCTTCAAGACATCCGGCGCGGAGCATCCTCTCCATCCGGAGTCTTCTTACTGAATGACGGTACCTTTAAGTGACGTCATCCAAGATGGCGTCCCTTAGATTCCGATTGGCTGATAGAATTAATCAGAATTAAGGTAGAAAAAATCCTATTGGCTGATGCAATCAGCCAATAGGATTGAAGTTCAATCCTATTGGCTGATCCAATCAGCCAATAGGATTGAGCTCGCATTTTCATTCCAATCAGCCAATAGAATGCAAGCTCAATCCTATTGGCTGATTGGATCAGCCAATAGGATTGAACTTCAATCCTATTGGCTGATTGCATCAGCCAATAGGATTTTTTCTACCTTAATTCCGATTGGCTGATAGAATTCTATCAGCCAATCGGAATCTAAGGGATGCCATCTTGGATGACGTCACTTAAAGGTACCTTCATTCAGTAAGAAGACTCCGGATGAAGAGGATGCTCCGCGTCGGATGGATGAAGATAGAAGATGCCGTCTGGATGAAGACTTCTGCCTGTCTGGAGGACCACTTCGCCCGGATTTGATGAAGACTTCTCCCGGCTTCATTGAGGACTTCTGCCCAGTTGGATGAAGACTTCTGCCGCTTCCTTGAGGATGGATGTCGGGTCTTCAGAACAGTAAGTCGATCTTCAGGGGGTTAGTGTTAGGTTTTTTTAAGGGTGTATTGGGTGGGTTTATTTTTTAGGTTAGGGCTTTGGGCTTATAAATGAGCTAACTGCCCTTTTAAGGGCAATGCCCATCCAAATGCCCTTTTCATGGCAATGGGGAGCTTAGGTTTTTTTAGTTAGGCTTTTATTTGGGGGTTTGTTGTGTGGGTGGTGGGTTTTACTGTTGGGGGGGTTGTTTGTATTTTTCTTTTACAGGTAAAAAAGCTGATTTCTTTGGGGCAATGCCCTGCAAAAGGACCTTTTTAGGGCCATTGGTAGTTTAGTTTAGGCTAGGGGTTTTACTATTTTGGGGGGAGGCTTTTTTTTATTTTGATAGGGCTATTAGATTAGGTGTAATTAGTTTAAATATCTGTAATTTGTTTATTATTTTCTGTAATTTAGTTTTTTTTTGTGATTTAGCTATTTTTATTTAATTTATTTAATTGTATTTAATGTAGGGAATTTATTTAGTTGTAGGGTTAGGTTAGGTGTTAGTGTAACTTAGGTTAGGTTTTATTTTACAGGTCAATTTGTATTTATTTTAGCTAGGTAGTTATTAAATAGTTAATAACTATTTAATAACTATTCTACCTAGTTAAAATAAATACAAACTTGCCTGTAAAATAAAAATAAACCCTACGCTATATACAATGTAACTATTAGTTATATTGTAGCTATCTTAGGGTTTATTTTACAGGTAAGTATTTAGTTTTAAATAGGAATAATTTAGTTAATGATAGAAATTTAATTTAGATTTATTTAAATTATATTTAAGTTAGAGGGTGTTAGGGTTAGACTTAGGTTTAGGCGGCGTTAATACATTTAATATAGTTGCGGCGACGTTGGGGGCGGCAGATTAGGGGTTAATAAATGTAGATAGGTGGCGGCGACGTTGGGGGCGGCAGATTAGGGGTTAATAATATCTAACTAGTGTTTGCGATGCAGGAGTACGGCGGTTTAGGGTTTAATATGTTTATAATAGTTGCGGCGAGGTACGGAGTGGAAGATTAGGGATTAATATTTTTATTATAGTGGCGGCGATGCGGGACGGCCTCGGTTTAGGGGTTAATAGGTAGTTTATGGGTGTTAGTGTACTTTTTAGCACTTTAGTTAGGAGTTTTACGCTACAGCTTTGTAGCATAAAACTCTTAACTACTGACTTTAAAATACGGTAGGAATCTTGCGGGTAAGGGTCTACCGCTCACTTTTTGGCCTCTTAGGACAGACTCGTAATACCGGTGCTATGGAAGTCCCATAGAAAAAAGTCTATAAGCAATTGGCGTAAGTGGATTTACGGTATTGCCAAGTCTGGCCAAAAAAGTGAGCGGTACACCTGTACCTGCAAGACTCGTAATACCAGCGGGCATGAAAAGGCAGCGTTACGCAAAACTCGTAATGTAGCCCAATTTGATTGCATAGAGCAGCGGAAAACTCTTTGCAGCGAGCGGTGCTTAGCTGTAATAAAGCAAATTAAAGGGACAGTCAAGTCTAAAAATATCTTTCATGTTTCAAATAGGGCATGTAATTTTAAACAACTTTCCAATTTACTTTTATTACCAATTTTGCTTTGTTCTTTTGGTATTCTTAGTTGAAAGCTAGACCTAGGAAGGCTCATATGATAATTTCTAAGCCCTTGAAGGCCGCCTCTAGTTCAGGTAAACCCTATAGATAACATTGTGAGCACGCCCGTGGATTGTGGCAGACACTGCACTAATTGGCTAAAATGAAAGTCAATAGATAATAAATAAAATGTCATGTGATCAGTGGGCTGTCAGAAGATGCTTAGATACAAGGTAATCACAGAGGTTAAAAGTATATTAATATAACTGTGTTGTTTATGCAAAACTGGGGAATGGGAAATAAAGGGATTATCTATCTTTTAAAACAACAACAATTCTGGTGTTGACTGTCCCTTTAAGCAAAATATATTCTCCAGGGGCAAGATTACATATACGGCGTCACTCATAAAAGCCGGCGAGGCCAGTTTTCAGTCTGGTATTACTATCACATATACGGCGCTGCATATAAATGCGGTGCATATATTTCACCCTTAGCCAGCAGTTTTTACACCCATAAAGTAACATAGAACAGCATCGCAAATCGGTATCACATATTCAACGCAAGGACTTACGCGGCGAAAATGGAGACATTTTACTCCATTCTCACCTCGCCGCACATAGTCAGGCACAGCAAGCCATGCGCTGAGTATGTGAGCACTGTAATTTCCTGAAAGTCTTAAGTAACATTTAACGCATGCGCAATTTCTATCTGCCTGTCAACCGCCACCCCCACCGCAATAACTAATAAAACTATTAACAAATAATCAGCCAACCCCCACATGGCAATCTACCTATTAAAACTATTAACCCCTAATCCGCCATCCCCCACATCGCAAACTACCTAATAAATTTATTAACAATTAAAATAAAATACCTAACATTACTTTAAAAAAACAACCTAAGATTAAATTAAATTAATCTAAAATTACAAAAAATAAAAAAGTCTAACATTGCAGAAAATAATAAACCAAATTATCGAAAATAAAAAAAATTAAACCTAATCCCTATGAAAGTAAAAAACCCCTCCCAAAATAAAAACACCCCCTAATCTAAACTACACTACCAATTGCCCTTAAAATGGCCTTTCGTAGGGCATCACCCTAAGTTAAACAGCTCTTTAAAAAATTCTAAGTCCCCCCTAACAGTATACCCCCCACCCACCAAACCCCCCAAATAAATAAACCTAACACTTAAAAAAACCTAAACTGAAAAGGGCATTCAGCTCTTTTACAAGCCCATTAAATCCCTAATCGTTTAAAAAAAAAAAAAAAAAAAACCTAAGTCTAACCCCCACATAGGTACTCACCATTCCTGAAGTCTGGTGGAGAAGGTCTTCTTCTAGGCGGTGAAGTCTTCTTGGAGGCGGCGATATCTTCTTCCAGCGCGGTGACCTCTTCTATCTTCATCTAGGATCAAGCCGGTGTGGAGCGGAGGTGATCGCGGAACAAAAGACGGTGACCGCGGAGTCATCAAGCATGGAGGATCCTCTTCGTACGATCACTGCCGTAAACTGAATATTGAATGCAAGGTACTCGTTTAAATATGGGGTACCTTCCATTCCTATTGGCTGAAAAAATCAAATCAGCCAATAGGATGAAAGCTTCTGAAATCCTATTGGCTAAATCAAATCAGCCAATAGGATTTCAGTAGCTCTCATCCTATTGGCTGATTTGAATTTTTTCCCCCCGATGTGCAAAGTGAAATTACAGGCGACGCGAGTTTCAGCAGTTACGCTGAAGCTTGCGTCGCATATGTAATTTTGCCACAGGTTTTTACAGTTACTTAGCAAATCATTAATCAAATTTAAGTTTAAATGCTTTAAAACATTAAGAGGAGGTTCATATGCTAATTTCTAAGCACTTGAAGGTTTTTCACCACTAGAGGGTGTTAGTTCATGTGTGTCATATAGAAAACACTGTGCTCATGCACGTGGAGCTCCTAGGAGCCAGCACTGATTATCTAAAATGCAAGTCTGACAAAAGAACTGAAATAAGGGGGCAGTTTGCAGAGGCTTAAATACAAGGTAATCGCAGAGGTAAAAAGTGTATTTATATAACTGTGTTGGTTATGCAGATTTAGGTATGGTAATAAAGGGATTATCTTTCTTTTAAAACAATACAAATTCTGGTGTCGACTGTCCCTTTAAGTGATGATAATTGGTGACGTGTGCTGATCCAGAATGTATGTCCCTTTAAAGGATTTCTAACAGGGCGTTATCGGTAGAGAGGGCGATGTCAGTGTGTATTGCACAAAACAATGGTCCATTAGAAAACATTCTGGGGTACTCAATAATAAGTGGGAAAGTATTGCCTGGGGGTTTCTCAAGGTGAAATGGCCCTGAAAATGTGTCATTAAAGGGACATAAAACACATTTTTTTCTTTCTTTCATGATCAGATAGAGCTTGTGATTTTAAACAACTTTCCAATTTACTTCTATTAACTAATTTGTTTTGTTCTCTTCGTATCCTTGTTTGAAAAGAATACCTGGGTAGACTTAGGATCTGCTGATTGGTGGCTGCACATATATGCCTCATATTATTGGCGCACCCAATGCAATCAGCTAGCTCCCAGTAGTGCATTGCTGCTTCTTCAACAAAGAATACCAAGGAGATGAAGGAAATTATATAATGTAAGTAAATTAGACATTCTTTTCAAATTATATTCTCTATCTGAATCATATAATAAACATTTTGGGTTTCATGTCTCTTTAAGTATCGAGAATTGTGATTGGGATCAGTAAAACAGGACTGGCACAAGGTAAGGAACATTTTTCAGCAAACTAATAACATAAAAAGTTCTGCTGAGAAACAATTAAAATGTCTGATTGTGATCACATTCACATAGAAAAGGGCTCAGTTTGTTTTAAACAAAACAATAAATGAGCCTTTAAAACAAGGCATGTCTCTATCCTAATGACCCACTTGGAGTATGGCTAAACAAGGACTTAGAAGACGTTAATGGCACTACCTGCAGCACATAAACTGTTAATGGGACTACCTGCAGCACATAAACTGTTAATGGCACTACCTGCAGCACATAAACTGTTAATGGGACTACCTGCAGCACATAAACTGTTAATGGCACTACCTGCAGCACATAAACTGTTAATGGCACTACCTGCAGCACATAAACTGTTAATGGCACTACCTGCAGCACA